>NC_091235.1:15124227-15424227 GCF_040958095.1 Procambarus clarkii
TTTTTAGCATCACGTAGCTAGCTTTTTGTCACACTGTTCTCCCCTTCGTATAGTCTAGGGTAGCTGCACAAATGTACATGTACCTAAATGTGTTAATACATTTAGGTGTGGGCACACATATTCTCACATGAGGGAGGGGTGCCGGGGGAGGTGCTGACACTCACAGCACACACACACACATCAGGGCGACATTCTCACACCACACACCACTCCTCTCACCTCGTTCATAATCATTATCTCTAATGGTTTCCTCTAAAAATATTGGGTTCATCTCTTACAGTACCTCTTTCCCCTCTCCCCTCCCTCTCTCCATCTCTCTCCCTCTCCCTCTCTCCATCTCTCTCCCTCTCCCTCTCCCCCTCTCCCTCCCATTAAGGCCGACACGTGACCTCCAGTGCCCGGACAACGGGGTCAAAGCACCAACGAAAGAGGCCCCGAGCGGAAAAAGCCGCCGTTACCAATGAGTGTTAAAAAAGACACAAGAGTTATGAGTTCAATATATCGGAGAAAAAAGTAATTATGTTCTCTCAGATTGTCACGACGAATTATACAACTATATGAGGTAAATATCGGGAATACTCCAGCAATATTTTGTGTCGTTCTTCTCTGTCGTAGAATATTCCCGATGGCAAGATGTGGGGAGGCGTTATATATTGTAGTCACACTCGGCCGTAATATCTCACACTTGAAGACAGAGAGGGGGGAATTGTATACGTTCCCTTCATTGTTCTCTCTCTCTCTCTCTCTCTCTCTCTCTCTCTCTCTCTCTCTCTCTCTCTCTCTCTCTCTCTCTCTCTCTCTCTCTCGTTTCTTCTAGCGTCGTCAGGTTCAGTTCTTTCAGTCGCTCCTCATACTCTAGTCCTCGCAGTTCAGGGACGAGCCTCGTCGCAAACTTCTGACCCTTTTATAGTTTCCTTGTATGTTTCTTCAGGTGGGGACTCCATGATGGGGCGGCATACTCTTAAGACTGGTCTCACGTAAGCAGTGTAAAGGTTCTTAAAAGCCTCCTCACTTAGGTTTCTGAATGATACTTTAACTTTTGCCAGTGTAGAGTCACCTATTTGTTTTTACCTAGTTGTGCTTGTGGGGTTGATCTCTGGCTCTTTGGTCCCGCCTCTCAACTGTCAATCAACTGGTGTACAGATTCCTGAGCCTACTGGGCTCTATCATATCTACATTTGAAACTGTGTATGGAGTCTGCCTCCATCACATCACTTCCTAAAACATTCCATTTACTAACTACTCTGACACTGAAAAAGTGCTTCCTAATGTCTCTGTGGCTCATTTGCGTACTCAGCTTCCACCTGAGAGTGGAATTATAGCAAGCAAGCACAACTAGGTGAGTACACACACGCACATACACAAAGTTATGGAAATGGGACTAGGAGATAGGAGACCAAAGGGCCAGTACACAATGAAGGGGAACTGCCTACCTGTGACAATTCCAGAAAGAGACCTGGGCGTGGACGTAACACCTAATCTATCTCCTGAGGCACATATAAATAGGATAACGACAGGAGCGTACTCTACACTGGCAAAAGTTAGAACATCATTCAGAAACCTAAGTGAGGAGGCTTTTAGGGCGCTTTACACTGCCTTCGTGAGACCATTCTTAATGTATGCCGCCCCATCATGGAGTCCCCACCTGAAGAAACACATAAGGAAACTTGAAAAGGTTCAGAAGTTTGCGACGAGGCTGGTCCCAAAGTTACGAGGGATGGGGTATTAAGAGCGCCGGAAGGAACTGAACCTTAGGCCACTAGAAAAAAGAAGGGAGAGAGGGATATGATAGGAACGTATATAATACTCAGAGGACTTGACAAAGCGGAAATAGATGAAATGTTCAAACATAATATTAACAGAACGAGGGGACATGGGTGGAAAATGGAAAACTCAGATGAGTCACAGAGATGTTAGGAAGTTTTCTTTTAGCGTTTAGAGTAGTGGGAAAATGGAATGCACTTAAGGAACAGGTTGTGCTAGCAAGCTCTATTCATAATTTTAAAACTAGATATGATAGGGAAATGGGACAAGAGTCATTGCTGTAAACAACCGATGCTCGAAAGGCGGGATCCAAGTGTCAATGGTCGATCCTGCAGGCACAAATAGGTGAGTACACACACACACACACACACACACACACACACACACACACACACTGGACCCAAGTATGTACATGAGAAGAAATGTTTCTCCGTAGTTCACGTGTGTACATACAAGTTTTTCTTTGGTAGGTGTGTGTATGGGGTTGTGTGGGTGTGTGATTAGTGGGGAGTAGATACACACCTCGTTATTATCCCGGCCCCCTCCCCACGAGTGCCTCGCCTCCCCACGAGTGCCTCGCCTCCCCACGCGTGCCTCGCCTCCCCACGCGTGCCTCGCCTACCCACGAGTGCCTCGCCTCCCCACGAGTGCCTCGCCTCCCCACGCGTGCCTCGCCTCCCCACGCGTGCCTCGCCTCCCCACGAGTGCCTCACCTCCCCACGCGTGCCTCGCCTCCCCACGCGTGCCTCGCCTCCCCACGAGTGCCTCGCCTCCCCATGCGTGCCTCGCCTCCCCACGCGTGCCTCGCCTCCCCACGAGTGCCTCGCCTCCCCACGAGTGCCTCGCCTCCCCACGAGTGCCTCGCCTCCCCACGAGTGCCTCGCCTCCCCAAGAGTGCCTCGCCTCCCCACGAGTGCCTCGCCTCCCCACGAGTGCCTCGCCTCCCCACGCGTGCCTCGCCTCCCCACGCGTGCCTCGCCTCCCCACGAGTGCCTCGCCTCCCCACGAGTGCCTCGCCTCCCCACGAGTGCCTCGCCTCCCCACGAGTGCCTCACCTCCCCACGCGTGCCTCGCCTCCCCACGCGTGCCTCGCCTCCCCACGAGTGCCTCACCTCCCCACGCGTGCCTCGCCTCCCCACGCGTGCCTCGCCTCCCCACGAGTGCCTCGCCTCCCCATGCGTGCCTCGCCTCCCCACGCGTGCCTCGCCTCCCCACGAGTGCCTCGCCTCCCCACGAGTGCCTCGCCTCCCCACGAGTGCCTCGCCTCCCCAAGAGTGCCTCGCCTCCCCAAGAGTGCCTCGCCTCCCCAAGAGTGCCTCGCCTCCCCACGAGTGCCTCGCCTCCCCACGCGTGCCTCGCCTCCCCACGCGTGCCTCGCCTCCCCACGCGTGCCTCGCCTCCCCACGAGTGCCTCGCCTCCCCACGCGTGCCTCGCCTCCCCACGCGTGCCTCGCCTCCCCACGAGTGCCTCGCCTCCCCACGAGTGCCTCGCCTCCCCACGAGTGCCTCGCCTCCCCACGAGTGCCTCGCCTCGCCACGGGTTCCTCGCCACGGGTTCCTCGCCACGGGTTCCTCGCCACGGGTGCCTCGCCACGGGTGCCTCGCCACGGGTTCCTCGCCACGGGTGCCTCGCCACGGGTGCCTCGCCACGGGTTCCTCGCCACGGGTTCCTCGCCACGGGTTCCTCGCCACGGGTGCCTCGCCACGGGTGCCTCGCCACGGGTTCCTCGCCACGGGTTCCTCGCCACGGGTTCCTCGTCACGGGTGCCTCGCCACGGGTGCCTCGCCACGGGTTCCTCGCCACGGGTGCCTCGCCACGGGTTCCACGCCACGGGTTCCTCGCCACGGGTGCCTCGCCACGGGTGCCTCGCCACGGGTGCCTCGCCACGGGTGCCTCGCCCTACACAATGTTGATTCCCACTCAACACTTTTAATGCCTTGTGGTGCCTTCTCTTCCACCTTCAGATTTTTACACCCTGCTGGGTACACACAGGGTGTACACCCTGCTGGGTACACACAGGGTGTACACCCTGCTGGGTACACACAGGGTGTACACCCTGCTGGGTACACACAGGGTGTACACCCTGCTGGGTACACACGGGCTCTACACCTTGTTGGGTACACACAGGGTGTACACCCTGCTGGGTACACACAGGGTGTACACCCTGCTGGGTACACACAGGGTGTACACCCTGCTGGGTACACACAGGGTGTACACCCTGCTGGATACACACAGGGTGTACACCCTGCTGGGTACACACAGGGTGTACACCCTGCTTGGTACACACAGGCTCTACACCTTAAGGTGTCCTTGGGGACACGTAATGAATGCTTGGAATGAATCGTGGCTAATTGAGAATAATGATTCCTTCTGCGCATGTTTAAATGGACTGTCAGGGGGTGGTGTTATGGTGCCTGGTGTGTTACACCTGGCAGTATGGTGCCAGGTGTAACATGGGTGTTCTGTAGTACACCTCTCACAGATCACCTATAACCTCCCTACCCGCAGGGAAGGTCTGAGAGTGTGTGGAGGCGACGGCTGGACCATCAAGCAACTGTGTCCTCCATCTCTTGATTCATTTCCCTGTTGTTTCCTGGCGTCAGCTTGGGGATAAACACGACCTCAAGCCTACGGAGCCTCGTACGAGGGGTGGAGGTGTAGGTAATTACACCTCCAACCTCAGAGAAACAGACAATCCACTCTATAGGTAGAGATGGGAAAGTAAAGGAGATAAACAGATAAACACGCATGTGTTTATCTATGTTTATCTATGTTTATAGGAAAAGCAATGGAGGAAGGAGGAAAAGATGAGGTAATTTGTATTTGTTAAGGAAATGCTTATATGAAGGGTTATGTGATCAGTAGTTTGCACTTACAATGTTGAGTGCATTATGAGGATATCCTCAGCAACGTCTGACATCGTTTGACTGGCGTCTGACAGCTGAGTGGACAGCGCTTCGGATTCGTAGTCCTTTGGTTCCGGGTTTGATCCCTGGTGGAGGCGGAGACAAATGGGCAAAATGTTTCTTTCACCTTGATGTCCCCCTGTTACCTAGCGGTAAATAGGTACCTGGGAGTTAGTCAGCTGCTACAGGCTGCTTCCTGGGGAGGGGGTGTAACAAAAAGGAGGCCTGGTCGAGGACCGGGCCGCGGGGACGCTAAGCCGTGAAATCATCTCAAGATAATCTCAAGATAACATGAGTGTGAAAGCAAGTGATTTCAAAACTTGAGATAGCTCATACCGGCATCTCTGAAGCGTCTAATGCAATATATAATCTCACCTATGGCCCAGTTAATGCTCCTCCTAGAGTATAATGTGAGATTATGGTCCAGTTAATGGTCCTAGAGTATAATGTGAGATTATGGCCCAGTTAATGGTCCTCCTAGAGTATAATGTGAGATTATGGTCCAGTTAATGGTCCTCCTAGAGTATAATGTGAGATTATGGTCCAGTTAATGGTCCTCCTAGAGTATAATGTGAGATTATGGCCCAGTTAATGGTCCTAGAGTATAATGTGAGATTATGGTCCAGTTAATGGTCCTCCTAGAGTATAATGTGAGATTATGGTCCAGTTAATGGTCCTCCTAGAGTATAATGTGAGATTATGGCCCAGTTAATGGTCCTCCTAGAGTATAATGTGAGATTATGGCCCAGTTAATGGTCCTAGAGTATAATGTGAGATTATGGTCCAGTTAATGGTCCTCCTAGAGTATAATGTGAGATTATGGCCCAGTTAATGGTCCTAGAGTAATGGTGACGGAGCCCCGCCTGAGCCTGGCAGCCACAATGTCTGACTGTCTGCTGGACGTTGTGGTGCTGGCCTCAGACTTCGCCATAACTCTACGCTCACCACTATCCACATTTCACTACTCAACTTGCTTCTACGGCTTCATCCGAAATAAATTATTCCAGTTGTAGGGGTGGACGTTAGAGCGACAGTCTCCCTTCATGCAGGTCGGCGTTCAATCTCCCGACCGTCCAAGTGGTTGGGCACCATTCCTTTCCCCGCCCTCCCCCCCCCCATCTCCTGTCCCAACCCAAATCCTTATCCTGATCCCTTTCCTGGAGACACCTGTGGGGTAATCTGAGAAAGCAGTATGTACTTTTTAATTAGTGAATATTTTGTATTTTTGTTTTATATTTTTTAGTTTATTTATTATTACTTCTAATAGTGGACTGTATGTAAATTCAGCCTGCCAGTTTTACCTGAACACATAGTTGGGGGTTTGATGGTAAATGTACACAGCTTATGAACAAATCCACAAGGGCCGTGACGAGGATTCGAACAGAGCCCGTGTTCTCCCTGAGACAGCTTCAAGAAAAGTGCAGGGAGCAGAGAAAAGCCCTGTACATCGCCTTCATTGACCTATCATTGACCTTACAAAAGCCTTCGACCTCGTGAGCAAGGACGAACTCTTCAAGATCTTGGCCAAAATTGGCAGCCCACCCACACTACTCAGCATGATACAATCGTTCCACGAGGACATGAAGGGCACGGTCGTGTACGACGGCTCAACCTCTGAACCATTCAACGTCAACAGGAGTGTTAAACAGGGATGCGATCTTGCTCCGACCCTATTTGGCATCTTCGCGATCCTCGTCAAGCATGCCTTTGGAACAACCACAGAGGGCATCTATCTCCATACAAGATCTGATGGAAAGCTCTTCAATCTATCCAGACTCCGAGCAAAGATGAAAGTACAGATAAGAATCCTCAGGAATCCTCTTCGCCGACGACGCAGCGATCACCACACACAGCAGAAGGTCTGCAGCAGCTACTCAATCACTTTGCCGCAGCCTGTTCTGTATTCGGCTTAGCAATCAGCCTGAAGAAGATGCAGGTGATGGGACAAGATGTCAATGAGCTACCCTATATAAATATAGCAGACTATGTGCTGGAGGCGGTCCACGAGGTTGTGTACCTGGGCTCCACAATCTCAGACAACCTTTCCCTGGACACTGAAGCTCAACAGACATATTGGGAAGGCCGCAACAACACTGGCCAGATTGACAAAGGGCAAATGTCAAACTGTCAGTGCACACCAAGGCGCAGGTCTACATGGCATGTGTGGCAAGTACACTTCTCTACAGCTCGGAGTCCTGGGCCCTGCGCTCTCGCCAGGAGAGACAGCTCAATACCTTTCACATGCGGAACCTGAGACGCATCCTTGACATCACGTGGAGAGACCAAGTCACCAAAAACAACTGTGCTTGAGAGAACAGGAGTGAACTTCAATGTTCACTCTCCTGAAGCAGAGACGCATGCGATGGCTGGGACATGTCACAGGCATGGAAGATGGCCGCATACCGAAGGACCTCTTATATGGAGAACTGGCATCAGGAAAACGGCCTACCAGAAGACCTCAGCTGCGTTTCAAAGTACACCAGCAAACACGACCTCAAGCGGCTGAACATCGACGCAGCTACTGCCACTTGGGAGGCAGCAGCTGCGGACAGATCAGCCTGGAGATGCAAAGTGCAGAAGAGACTCCAGCAATTCGAGGGTGAACTGAAGAGGCAGGCGGAGGATAATAGACTTCAGAGGAGGTCTCGACCACTGACAGACGCAACCACTTCGGTGTTTATCTGCGCTCGCTGCGGTCGGGTCTGCCGTTCTCAGGGTGGCCTTCACAGCCACAGCAGACGCTGCACCCAACCAGACATCCAGGGACACAACTCCATAACCCCATGAGATTGACGGATGCCTACTACTAGTGTTATCATGGTGGTAATGGTTATCGTTATTGTGTTTAGTGTGATGTTTGCTATCATAATAATGGCGGGCGTTTTTATGGTGGTATTAGGTGTGTTGGTGGGTGTTATTATGGTGGTTATGGATGTTATCTTGGTTATTGGTGTTATCTTGGTCGTGGTGGATGTTATCAAGATAATGGTGGGTCCTATCTTGGTGGTGGTGGGTGTCATCATGGTGGTGGTGGGTGTTATCATGGTAGTGGTGGGTGTTATCATGGTGGTGGTGGGTGTTATCATGGTGGTGGTTGTGGTGGGTGTTATCATGGTGGTGGTAAATGTCATCGTGGTGGTGGTGGGTGTTATCATGGTGGTGGTGAGTGTTATCATGGTGGTGGTGGCGGGTGTTATCATGGTGGAGTTATCATGGTGGTGGTAAAGGATGATAAGTAATAAGGATGTAATGTTTGTTTTTAATTACATGGGAATATGTATGTGCAGAAGCTGGTAATAAAAGTGCCTTTGTTGACTGTAGTGAGGGTGTTGGTGTGAGGGTGTTGGTGTGAGGGTGTTGGTGTGAGGGTGTTGGTGTGAGGGTGTTGGTGTGAGGGTGTTGGAGTGAGGGTGTTGGTGTGAGGGTGTTGGTGTGAGGGTGTTGGTGTGAGGGTGTTAGTGTGAGGGTGTTGGTGTGAGGGTGTTGGAGTGAGGGTGTTGGAGTGAGGGTGTTGGAGTGAGGGTGTTGGTGTGAGGGTGTTGGTGTGAGGGTGTTGGTGTGAGGGTGTTGGTGTGAGGGTGTTGGTGTGAGGGTGTTGGTGTGAGGGTGTTGGTGTGAGGGTGGTGGTGTGAGGGTGTTGGTGTGAGGGTGTTGGTGTGAGGGTGTTGGTGTGAGGGGAGTGGAGTGAGGGTGGTGGTGTGAGGGGGGTGGAGTGAGGGTGTTGGTGTGAGGGTGGTGGTGTGAGGGTGTTGGTGTGAGGGTGTTGGTGTGAGGGTGTTGGTGTGAGGGTGTTGGTGTGAGGGGGGTGGAGTGAGGGTGGTGGTGTGAGGGGGGTGGAGTGAGGGTGTTGGTGTGAGGGTGGTGGTGTGAGGGTGTTGGTGTGAGGGTGTTGGTGTGAGGGGGGTGGAGTGAGGGTGGTGGTGTGAGGGGGGTGGAGTGAGGGTGTTGGTGTGAGGGTGGTGGTGTGAGGGTGTTGGTGTGAGGGTGTTGGTGTGAGGGTGTTGGTGTGAGGGTGTTGGTGTGAGGGTGGTGGTGTGAGGGTGTTGGTGTGAGGGGGGTGGTGTGAGGGTGGTGGTGTGAGGGTGGTGGTGTGAGGGTGTTGGTGTGAGGGTGTTGGTGTGAGGGTGTTGGTGTGAGGGTGGTGGTGTGAGGGTGTTGGTGTGAGGGTGTTGGTGTGAGGGTGCTGGTGTGAGGGTGCTGGTGTGAGGGTGGTGGTGTGAGGGTGTTGGTGTGAGGGGGGTGGTGTGAGGGTGGTGGTGTGAGGGTGGTGGTGTGAGGGTGTTGGTGTGAGGGTGTTGGTGTGAGGGTGTTGGTGTGAGGGGGGTGGTGTGAGGGTGGTGGTGTGAGGGTGTTGGTGTGAGGGTGGTGGTGTGAGGGTGTTGGTGTGAGGGTGTTGGTGTGAGGGTGGTGGTGTGAGGGTGGTGGTGTGAGGGTGTTGGTGTGAGGGTGTTGGTGTGAGGGTGGTGGTGTGAGAGTATTTGTGGGGTATTTTCTCAGCAAGAATTTATTTCGTAATTATTTATATATAAAATTATTACTTTATCGAAATTACTTTATTATAAATAATTAAGAATGGACTGTATGTTCAAAAATTTCCTGCCAGGTGATTACCTGTACAGTTGGGGGGGGGGGTTATGGACGTAGCCAATTAATCAAATAATTAGTAATAGTTATAAACTAGTGAGTTAATGTTCTACTGCTAAAATGGGTTAGTAAAATGTTGATATTGGCCTCAGCTGTGTGTAGTGTTGACTGGTCCTCTAACATCACACACCGTCCACCACATGTACTGCACCCTATGTACAGGTATTACACATGACCTTTAATTAGTATAATAATGAGGCTTACCCTTGTGGGTGGTGTCTCCCTGTGCTCTAACGAGTAATTCTAGCCACAGAATAATTGGTCAAATAATCTGAGCTAATAGACTAACCGAGCTGGCACTTCCTTTAGTTCTTGAGTTGTGTAGACTCGGCAACAAACTGCGACTAATTTGAGTTGCACTGCAGTCTTGGACTCGCTGGGGATAAATATATGTTGCTGTGGGAGGCTCTCGTGTGGACTCTAGGTTCACCACAACGACACTTAATGGCTGCTTTGCCAGCCCCTCCTCCAAAGACCCAAAAGTGATTCTATCCACCCGCCAAACCCCCTGTTTATGAATGACAAACAGTTTACACACGACTCATAACTAATTACGTTCGAACACTTCCGGAACAAGTGCTTCACTGACGAATTTTGTTCGAACCACAACGCTGTAAATGCAGCCCGTCCTCCAAGCAAAGATCCAAAAGTGATTCCATGCACCCGCCAAACCCCCTGTTTATGAATGAAAAGCAGTTTACACACGACTCACAACTGCTGACGTTCGAACATATCCGGAACAAGTGTTTCACTGACGAATTTTGTTCGAATCACAACGCTGTAAATGCTTCATCCACGTACTACAAATACAAATAATCGCCAACAGAACCTAAACACCTAACCTAACCTATGTCCATATATGCACAATATGCTAAAATATTATAACATTAATTTATATATGAGAAAATTCCTGTTTAGAATGAACAGCATGTTAAAATTGATGAATGCGTCTATGGGGTCGACCGCTGGATGGAATGGACTTGAGTCGAGGATGGGTTGCTTTGTTTACAATATTGTCCTCCTCCTCCCTCCACTCTGGACACCTCCAGAAACGGATCGTTTAATTTCAAGAAAAGTGGCTTATATAGTATATATGACTATTGTTTGTTATTGAATATATGATTAATATAAATAATTTGTTTATTATGTTACCAGTTCTGAGACAGGAACATGTTTAGTGTAACATTAGTTGGATGAATTTTGTGACGAAATCTGATGGTAGCAGCCAGTCCCATTCTCTGTAATCTTTTTATGACTAACTAATGTAAATTAACACCACCTTATGACGGATACATTAGAGGTTGTATATTTGATGTGGAAATTTTCCACAGTGTTGAGGGGCCGCTCACCCCCTTCCACCCGGCACACGGCCATCTGACACCAAGGAAGAGTGGGAGAGAAGAGAGGAGGGAGAGTGAGAGGGCGAAATAAAGAGACAAAGACAAAGGTGGTAGGGGCACTAGCCGGCCGCCCCGGGAAGCGCCGGGTAACCCTTCTAGTGTGTATTAATAACATGTACTAATAATGTTATGATAATGAAGGAGGGGCGTGTAAATATAGCAGCTGGAGAATAATGACCTCACAACAGCAAGTGTGTTGACCTGGTGAAGAATACCGCGCTCCGCCACGGGGCCGCCCGGACACTGTCCTCTCCCGCCTCTATCTTATCCCCAATATTGATCATATTGACTTGAGTATCTACACGGCAACTTGTAACACAACTACACATGTTCAAGTAAATCAAAGTGACCGTGACGACGTGGACCGTGACAGTGGCGTGACACTTGGTGAGGGTGTAGGAGGGACCCGCCCAGCGTCACGTGCTCACGTGCTGTCATGTCACGCCGCTCGTCACATCTCTCCTTCTCACTAAATATTTCCTCAACTTCCATCATGGTACGAAAAGTATTTTGTGTCCTTGTCATGTTTCCTCTCCATCATTGTTATCCTAATTATACGTGTCCAGTGGGTATTGAGGCCCAACTGGGGTGGACGGTAGAGCGACGGTCTTGCGTCACGCGGGTCGGCGTTGAATCCTCGACCGTCCAAGTGGTTGGGCACCATCCCAAATCCTTACCCTGACCCCTGGTGATGTAGTGGGTGAAGGTCCCTGATCCTGGTGATGTACTGGGTGTCCACTACATCACCAGGATCAGCTGTGATGGTGTCCAAGTCCTCCATCTCCTGGACAGGCAACTTAGAAGCCATTAGGATGGTGCGCAGCTGCACCTGACTGCTGGATTAGATCTCATATTTATGAGCTAAATTTAAACCCTGAGTTTATTATGCTGAGTGATTTATAGCTGCGTAATGGCCTGCAAGCACAGTAGTATCTTCGGTCTGTCAGCCATAACTGGTGAAGTGGCGTGTTGACCGTCATCCCGGTGATGAGTACTCCGTGGACTGGTCCTTGGATACCTTGTCCAGGATGGTCCGAGACACTATTTCCTGCGGAAACTGTTCGCCATTGTAAATGCGTCACAATCTACGTATAGAAGGTGTGGCCTGAAAGCGGATTTTGTTGCTCATTTGCATGTCTGAGGTCCACCTCTAATACACTCTACCCAACCGTTGCCTGTGGGAAGAGCAGACCATGACATGGGCTTACTGGAGGGTGAGCAGCATGTCCTGTAGACAGGATGAAGGTGTCTCCACTCTCCTGACCTTCCTCGACCAGTCTTCATCGTTTCTCAAACGTTTTCAACCACGTGGAAGGTTTCATCATCATGAAGACTTTAGGGACCTTGACGTTGGGTGACAACTGTTAATAAATTATCTTTTAACATCTTTCTCTCCATAATCAAAACACTTATGCACTCATGCACGCACACACACACACACACACACACACACACACACACACACACACACACACACACACACACACACACACACACACACACACACACACCACACACACACACCACACACACCACACACACACACACACACACACACACACACACACACACATATACGCACAAGAGTTCAGAAGGCACTGAACTACAGGCCAGTTTCCCCAACTTGTATACCATGCAAGGTGATGGAAAAGATCGTGAGAAAATGGCTCATAGAGCATCTGGAGGGAAATAGTTTTGTAACACACCACCAACATGGGTTCAGAGATGGTAACTCGTGCCTCACAAGGTTTAATAGAATTATATGACCAGGCGACAAAAATTAGGCAAGAAAGAGAAGGGTGAACAGATTGCATTTTCTTGAACTGCCAGAAAGCCTTTGATACAGTACCCCATAAAAGGCTGTTAAAAAAAGTTGGAGAAAAAGGCAGGAATAAAAGGTAAGGGGCTCCAGTGGATAAGGGAGTATCTAAGCAACAGGAAATAGCGAGTAACTGTGAGGGGGGGGGGACATCAGAGTGGCGAGATGTCACCAGCGAAGTCCCACAGGGCTCTGTACTTGGACCTATCGTTTTTCTGATATATGTAAACGATCTTCCAGAGGGTATAGACTCTTTCCTCTCAATGTTTGCTGATGATGCAAAAATTATGAGAAGAATCAAGCCAGATGAAGATAGAATGAGACTACAGGACGACCTGGACAAACTGGTGGAATGGTCTAGAAAATGGCTACTAAAGTTTTACTCAGGGAAGTGTAAAGTGTAAAGTAATGAAATTAGGCAAAGGGAGCAGAAGGCTGAACACAGTGTACCATCTGGGAGGTGATATCCTTTCTCTCCAAATAGAGAGAAATATCTCGGGGTTGATATCACACCGAACCTGTCCCCAGAGGCCCACATCAAAAGGATATCATCAGCAGCATATGCTAGATTGGCCAACATAAGAACTGCCTTTAGGAACTTGTATAAGGAATCGTTCAGGATCTTGTATACCACTTATGTCAGACCAATCCTGGAGTATGCAGCTCCAGCCTGGAGCCCATACCTAGTTACACACAAGACAAAGTTAGAGAAGATTCAGAGGTATGCCACCAGACTAGTCCCAGAACTGAGAGGCATGAACTACGAGGAAAGGCTACGAGAGCTAAACCTCACGTCCCCAGAAAACAGAAGAGTAAGGGGAGACATGATCACCACTAACAAAATTCTCAGGACAATTGAAAGGGTTAACAATGACAAACTCTTTAGCACGGGTGGAAGACGAACAAGGGGACACAGGTGGAAACTTAGTACCCAAATGAGCCACAGAGACATTAGGAAAAAAATCCAGTTGAGAGGCGGGACCAAAGAGCCAAAGCTCAAACCCCGCAAGCACAACTAAGCGAGTATAACTAGGTGAGAACACACACACACAAAACTCACTAAATCTAGCTATAAAACTTTCTTTGAGAGCAAAATCACTGGTGTCTGCAATATTGAACTTTTACACCTACAAAACAGAACAAAAAATGACAAGGATAAAGAATGTCATTTTTCACACGCAGAAATTTCCACGCAACTATATCAAAGCTGTCAGAATCCAACCAACATATTGTGTAGCGTTTAAGCGCGGATTATGTTGTAAATCTGTGGTGTGAGCTCACCATTCATCACCATGCCCGCCTGAAGAATGTCTGGTATTAAATACTACCCACCAACCATCCTTCACGCGGGCCTTAAAGACCTCAGCCCTAATTACTGCTGCCCGACCAATGAACATCTTCACTTTACAGTTAACAAACGATGCCAAGCTGTCAAAAAAATATATTGCTTAACTTGACACTTATAAAACTTAGACATGCAAAGTATTAGGACGTGTCTGGGTCTGCATCTTCACCAAGTTACTGTGTGGAGGTTCACCAAGTTACTGTGTGGAGGTTCACCAAGTTACTGTGTGAAGGTTCACCAAGTTACTGTGTGAAGGTTCACCAAGTTACTGTGTGAAGGTTCACCAAGTTACTGTGTGAAGGTTCACCAAGTTACTGTGTGGAGGTTCACCAAGTTACTGTGTGGAGGTTCACCAAGTTACTGTGTGAAGGTTCACCAAGTTACTATGTGGAGGTTCACCAAGTTACTGTGTGGAGGTTCACCAAGTTACTGTGTGGAGGTTCACCAAGTTACTGTGTGGAGGTTCACCAAGTTACTGTGTGGAGGTTCACCAAGTTACTGTGTGGAGGTTCACCAAGTTACTGTGTGAAGGTTCACCAAGTTACTGTGTGGAGGTTCACCAAGTTACTGTGTGGAGGTTCACCAAGTTACTATGTGGAGGTTCACCAAGTTACTGTGTGAAGGTTCACCAAGTTACTATGTGGAGGTTCACCAAGTTACTGTGTGGAGGTTCACCAAGTTACTGTGTGGAGGTTCACCAAGTTACTGTGTGAAGGTTCACCAAGTTACTGTGTGGAGGTTCACCAAGTTACTGTGTGGAGGTTCACCAAGTTACTATGTGGAGGTTCACCAAGTTACTGTGTGGAGGTTCACCAAGTTACTGTGTGGAGGTTCACCAAGTTACTGTGTGAAGGTTCACCAAGTTACTGTGTGGAGGTTCACCAAGTTACTGTGTGGAGGTTCACCAAGTTACTATGTGGAGGTTCACCAAGTTACTGTGTGGAGGTTCACCAAGTTACTGTGTGGAGGTTCACCAAGTTACTATGTGGAGGTTCACCAAGTTACTGTGTGGAGGTTCACCAAGTTACTGTGTGGAGGTTCACCAAGTTACTGTGTGAAGGTTCACCAAGTTACTGTGTGGAGGTTCACCAAGTTACTGTGTGGAGGTTCACCAAGTTACTATGTGGAGGTTCACCAAGTTACTGTGTGGAGGTTCACCAAGTTACTGTGTGGAGGTTCACCAAGTTACTATGTGGAGGTTCACCAAGTTACTGTGTGGAGGTTCACCAAGTTACTGTGTGGAGGTTCACCAAGTTACTGTGTGGAGGTTCACCAAGTTACTGTGTGGAGGTTCACCAAGTTACTGTGTGAAGGTTCACCAAGTTACTGTGTGAAGGTTCACCAAGTTACTGTGTGAAGGTTCACCAAGTTACTGTGTGGAGGTTCACCAAGTTACAATAAGAAAATTCCCCAAGTTACAATAAGAAAGTTCCCCAAGTTACAGTAAGAAAGTTCCCCAAGTTACAGTAAGAAAGTTCCCCAAGTTACAGTAAGAAAGATCCCCAAGTTACTGTGTGAAAGGTTCACCAAGTTACTGTGTGAAAGTTCCCTAAGTTACTATGTGAAAATTCCCCAAGTTACAATAAGAAAATTCAGCGGATAACATTAAATACTCAACATTTTGGTCTTACTCAACATTCACACCTGCTGTAAAATTCACACAGAAATAGAAATGAAATAGAGAGAAGAGGAGGAATGATAGGAGACGGAGGCGTGTGTTTAAGGAGGGTCCGGCCGACACAAACACTACACATCACGGGATCTCAACATTGTGTTTATTCAACCTATTTATAAATGGTTTTAAGGATTGTTTTCCCTCTCTGGGTGTTGTTGACCTCCTACCTGCCCCCTCACTGCTTCCCTCTTGTCGGGTACCTGTGGCCTGGTGTGTTGGTCACCCCTGTGGTGTGTGTGTGTCGGGGGGGGGTGTACCTGGGACTGTGGTGTGTGTGGGGTGTGTACCTGGGACTGTGGTGTGTAAGGATGTGCACTTGGGACTGTGGTGTGTGGGGAGGGGGAATAATACAAGGCTGGACATCCACAACCAATGAACATTTTTCACGACCCATACGCTTCTCAAGCCTGACACAGCTTAGGAAAATATTGCAAAGAAAAACTATTATTGCAAGAATGTTGTGATGCTCTGAAAACCTGCTTTCTTCTTGCAATATTTCCTAGTTAAAATATACAACAGGTACGGGAAAAGAGTGTGAGCCCTGTGAACTGACCAGATCTGTGTAGAAATATATTGTATTTTGCCTCCACGGTCCTGCAAGGGACAATTATTCCCATAAGCCCTGTGGGTGCCTCTACTCTCCCGACCACATGAACCAATTTACAAGGTATTTCCCTTCGGACGGTGTTCTTCACCAGGGGCGGGTTTTCTCTACACTTTCCCACCACACTTGCTGACCTTTATGTCTTGGTGAATAATTGTGCTGCCCAGTGATTTATTATAGGCAAGATCTCTCTCTCTCTCTCTCTCTCTCTCTCTCTCTCTCTCTCTCTCTCTCTCTCTCTCTCTCTCTCTCTCTCTCTCTCTCTCTCTCTCTCTCTCTCTCTCTCTCTCACTCACCTTGCCACAATGTGCTGTCGACCATTCTTCGATAACCTGGGCCATAAGCGCTGACACAGACATATTCTCACCTCATAATAACGTCTTGTGTGTTGTATTGTCGCCACCTGAGTAGTGCACGGTGCTCCCCGGTGTTCTCCCGGTGTTCCCCGGTTTTCAACGGTGTTCAACGGTGCTCCCGGTGCTCCCTGGTGCTCCAGAGTGCTCTCTGGTGCTTTCCGGTGTTCCCCGGTGTTCCTTAGTGTTCCCCGATGTTCCTTAGTGCTCTTCGGTGCTCCTCGCTGCTCCTCGGCGTTCCCCGGTACTCCCCGGTGCTCCCCGGTGTTCACGGTGTTAAAAGGTGCTCCCCTGTGCTCTCCGGTGTAAAATTTAAAATAAAAAAGATCTGAAAATACTTCTGAAAATACAATTGACAATTTTCTACAAGAACAAAAAAACGGCCAACCGACTCATGAAAAACTCCACAGACACCAAACAGAACGCCTTGAAAGAAGCCAACATAGTCTATGCGTTCACATGGCCACTTGGGGACTGTCAGCGCCAAAGAACTCAGTTGACCAATCCACACACTAGAAAATGAAGGGCCGACGATGTTTCGGTCCGTCCTGGACCATTCTCAAGTCGATCTCACAATCGACTGAATTGGCTATTTGGCAGTCTTATTATTCCAATCAACTAAATTGGCTTGTGCTAATTGGTATTCAGCCTTAGCTGTTGTTCCTTGTGATACACCTGAGCCCTTGATGACTTCATACACTGAAGAGATGCTCGTACTTGGCAGCAACATCATTTGGTGAGAAGAGAGACGTGCTTGTCAAAAATTTGATATTATCAGGCAGCTTCTGCTTCACCTGTTGAAACACATATGAGAGAAACGTCAATAAATTTTCATTGCACTAGAACAACTTTTATGAAACCAAACTAATGCCCCCTTAATTAGAATATTATAAATTATACAACTGAATTATAAAGCCGTGTCCATCAGTGTCAATTGTGACCATCGTTGTCTTAATATCATGATGGTCGTGGCGGCGGCGCTGGAGTTGATATCATGTCAGTCAAATATTATTTAATATGTTATGATGGCCTTGAGTGGTCAGTCACTTCCGTAAGTGTATCCGCGAGACACCAAATTGTTTTGAAATTTTGACCCAACGTTCCATTTGCCTACGAGCGTGTTTTTATATACCTACTATATAGATGTCTCGTCTGTGACAGGTAAAAAAAAGTTTTTTTTTTTAAACTATGTTTTTCATGTGAGGGAAATCTCCGAAACCCCTTTACCGATTGCTTTGAAATTTTAACAACGTTGCATTCGAATACGCGCAAGTTTTTATATACCTACTATATAGATGCCACACTGTTTGACATGTAAAAGCATTTTTTTTTAAACAGCGCCATCTGTTGCACGTCAGCAACGCACGCTATACTAAATACGTTATGAATCCTTTTCAATGTTTCTGATTGTATTGATAAATTGAATTTTCATAGATTTCGATTTTTTTTTTCCTTTTGATTTAATTATTTTGTATGACATTGCATTGGAATTGAGCTGTGTTATTTACCATACCGTTCATTTCGTGAGTAAAGATTATATATTTATTTTTTTCATTTTTTTCATTTCGTTTTTTAACTGTTCTTATTTTTCAATGATGGGAATATCAGATCATTTGATGTTCCCATTTTTCTGATGTGAACATCAGATCATTTGGGAACGCATCAGACGAGGGAGTGGGGAATGGCGGGGAGGACGAGGAGAAGGGGAGTGGGGGTTGGTGGGGACGAGGGGACGGGGGAGTGGAGAATGGTAGGGAGGACAAGGGGACAGGAGATAGTGGGAAGGACAAGGGGACAGGGGAGGGGGGGAATAGTGGGGAGGACGAGGGGTGAATGGTGGGGAGAACGGGGAGGTGGGGAGGACAAGGGAACGAGAGGAGTACGAGATGGTGGTGCCGTATCTGTCGATAATTTCTGTGTTGCTTGTTAAGATTTCTCTTGTGATGGTCTGGTTGTGTGAGTAGATTATATGTTCCTTAATGGAGCCCTGTTGCTTGTGGAAACAACAGGGCTTATTTATTAAGCCTATTACTTTATTACTTATTAAAACAACTTATACATTATCTTCTCTTTCTTTCAGGAGAGTTGAGGAGTGGTGGTTAATGTGGTGGAGTGAGTGAGAGACGGAGACACTTACCTCCATGAGGACACCACCAGACCCGACCCACCACCCCAGCACCAACCAACAAGGAGCCTCGTAGCCTGGTGGATAGCGCGCAGGTCTCGTAATTCTGTGGCGCGGGTTCGATTCCCGCACGAGGCAGAAACAAATGGGCAAAGTTTCTTTCACCCTGAACGCCCCTGTTACCTAGCAGTAAATAGGTACCTGGGTGTTAGTCAGCTGTCACGGGCTGCTTCCTGGGGGTGGAGGCTTGGTCAAGGACCGGGCCGCGAAGACACTAAAGCCCCGAAATCAACTCAAGATAGCCTCAAGAACGTCAGGAAGGTCAGGTTAGGTCACCTTCCTAAGGACCTACTGCCTCACCCTACTCTCAACAGCACTTCTGGGACTCTGTACCACTTGTACTCCTGTAATTACTAAAGACCTAACTACTGTAGTCACATCATTACAGAAAGACCTGACTACTGCACTTGCATCATTACTGAAGTTGTCAGTAACGAGGGTTAAGTTAGAAATAAACAAGTGCGTTAACACTGACTGAAATGTTAACCTGAAGCAGGGTGAAGAACATTGTTGTTTGCGTCTAATGACAGGAAGGTTACAGGCAGCAGTACTCTATAAACAAAACCTTATGAATGATAGTACTACCTGCAGTAGTAACACTTGCTTATATCTATTGTGAACACTGTTCCTTGTGTCGAGTGTGAAGAACACTTGCTTATATCTATTGTGAAGAACACTGTTCCTTGCGTCGAGTGTGAAGAACACTTGCTTATATCTAGTGTGAAGAACACTATTCCTTGCGTCAAGTGTGAAGAACACTTGCTTATATCAAGTGTGAAGAACACTGTTCCTTGCGTCAAGTGTGAAGAACACTTGCTTATATCTAGTGTGAAGAACACTATTCCTTGCGTCAAGTGTGAAGAACACTATTCCTTGCGTCAAATGTGAAGAACACTATTCCTTGCGTCAAGTGTGAAGAATACTATTCCTTGCGTCAAGTGTGAAGAATACTATTCCTTGCGTCAAGTGTGAAGAACACTATTCCTTGCGTCAAGTTTGAAGAATACTATTCCTTGCGTCAAGTGTGAAGAAAACTATTCCTTGCGTCAAGTGTGAAGAACACTTGCTTATATCAAGTGTGAAGAACACTTGCTTACATACAGTGTAAAGAACACTTGCTTAAGGAATCTGTTGGTTTTAAATCAATCACTCATAACTTGAACCACTCATTGTTAACTCTGAATAATAAATGAGTTTGATGGTAAAGGTTCATTGCCTGAAGCTTTGACCATTATCCAGAACACCGAAGCTTTGTTATCCAGAGTACCATCGAGCCCGGCTGTCATGCCTAAGACAGGCTTCACAGAGGGACGGGTAATGACAGGAAGGTTACAGGCAGCAGTACTCTATAAACAAAACCTTATGAATGATAGTACTACCTGCAGTAGTAACAAACTGGTAACTGCCGATAACGAATAATAAATACTGATAACATACACATCAAAGTCACTGGCAGTAGTTGTAACTCGTCATCTTAATGCTGTCACTGGCAAGTCTGCTCTCGGAAAGGAATACATTGACTGGCACCTACTAAAGCAAGAACAAAATTCAAAGGCAAGTTTACTCGAGCAAGAACAGTATTCACTAACAACTCTACTCGAGCAAGAACAGTATTCACTAACAACTCTACTCGAGCAAGAACAGTATTCACTAACAACTCTACTCGAGCAAGAACAATCTCTGGCAACTCTGTTCAAACAAGAACATCTGCCGGGAATTGTAGATCATATAGAAATAAGTTCGTTAATATCAAGACTTTGAATTAAATGTATTGTACATACTGTTGCTTGTTGAATGTTTATTTTGAAGTCTGCGCAAATTATCATTAAATTTCACTGAAACGGTATCAAGTTCTCCTTGTGTTACCGTCACTACAAAGTTACCATTACATTACCAGTTAGTGGCATAAGTCACTGGAGGACTAAGCCGTGGTGAGTGACCAGGAAGTCATCCGCAGGTCATATCAGGCCCAAACACTCGTGCACTGGAGTGCCACTCAAGGCCACCAACACCAGTCCACTAGACAAGGGTTGTGGGTGAGAAGAGGTGTACTGGAGCGACGATGGTGGTCAGGGCTGTGGTTGTAGTGGTGGTGGTTCTGGCGGCTGAGGTATACACTCAACACACTACCCCGGTCACCTCCACCCTCCACAACCACAACCAACACCTGACCGTGTTTGGCAGGCAGGTTATCTCGCCCCCTCTGCCACCCAATCACACATACTTGCCGTTTACAGTAGGCGGAGGAGCGATAGAACTGACGAAGAGGAGAGACTCCCAGAGAGACATTACCCCACTAGGGAGCCAGGAGGTGTACTTACCTCACGGTACTGTAGCAAGTGTCAACACCAGCCAGCAGCCGCCTGGTGTCGCACATGCGTCCTCGGGCAAGAAAAAACTACTACATAAATCTGCTGGAAGAGGTAGTGAGAGCGGGCAGGGGAAAGGTGCCTGGGGTAGTGAAGAAGGGCGGCCGGACTGCCCCCATCTGGCCGCCTCGCAGCTGGTGCAAGACGGGTTTCACCGCGCCGTCCGGCTTGGTCTGGAGGAGTGTTCCAGACTGTGGTGCTCGCAGGTGGAGGGCAGCGAAGAGCGGCAGCACCAGAACGGTGTGTACCACGTGGTGCAGTTGGGTCACGTGGCAGAGTACCAGCACGTGTGTCTGCTCAACCTCACAAACATGATCGTCCTCCACCACTCGTGGCCCATGTGCTCCAGCGACTTCGTGTGCGCGACCAACCACTCGGTCTTCGAGATGTCAGCGTCAGACTGCATGCCGTGGCAGTGCTGGGCGGCGGAGACCTTGGTGCTGGTCTTCATGTTGTTTGTCTCTGTCTGCATTACCCTGATGAGTGTCGTCATCATGGTCGTCACCGTCGCCTGTCCACAGTTCCACAAGCCCAAGTATTACCTCAGGTTCTCGCTCGCAGCTACAGATTTCTTCATAGGGATTATCGTGTGCGGTCATGCCGCTTATAACCAGTGGGTTGGCCTCACAGAAATTCCCTTAGATAGATTCCCATACTACGGCAACCTGAAGGAAGGTCAGCTTTTCCGACACGTTCCCAACTGCCTGTGGGGCGTGTCGGACGTGCTCACGCAGATTAGCGGCTTCTTCGTCACGTCCAACATGATTATATCGCTGTACACACTGTCACTGATGAGCCTGGACCGCTACCTGTTGCTGACCAGGACTCACTACCGCGCCCTCGTCACCTCCAGCCGCGTCACCGCCGCCCTCGTCATGTCCTGGGGCTGCGGCCTCCTCGTGCCCTCGCTTCACTTCGTCTACAGACCCCAGATGCAAGAAGACATATGCATTAACTACGACACTTCGTCGTTCGACGTCCACATCATCAACATCGAAAGCAAGATCGCTACAGCGGACTACAAAGTGTACCTGAAGCACGCGGTGCCGCTGAGCGTGACGCTGGTGGTGGTGGGGCTCCCCATCATCTCTCTCCTCATCTTCTCCTTCAGGGCGCTACGCAAGTACAACTCGTACACGCGGGACCGATCAGTCCGGCAGGTCAAGTCAGCCCTCCAGCTGACGCAGAACCATTGTACCCTCTCGCGCCAGGCCAGCTCCACCAGCCTGGCCGCCATGGTCAACCTCACCGCCACGCCCACCCATGTACATCCCAATGGCGCCAAAGCCGCCGCCCACCATCACACCTCAACGCCACCGCCATACAAGATCAAATATACATTTAAAAAGAAAAGCGTGGAGCGTGACAACGGGAACTACGACCCGACTCTGACGACCTCCTTGGTGCGGATGTCTGCTGCAGGAGATACTGACTTAGACGACTACTCACGCACTCTCTCAGGTCAGTACAGCCTTCCACCTTTCACTTATGAATGTTATGCCTCAATTTTAGCCTCTTTACTCTCAATATCCGCTTTACATTCATAAACGTTTACACAAGTCTGGCAGCTGGTTTAACGAGCTTGGATCTTTGTATGCGAGGACGGGCTGTTATATTTCAACCCGTCCTCGACTCAAGTCCATTACATCCAGCGGTCGCCCCCACAGACGCATTCATAAATTTTAACATGCTGTTCATTCAAAACAAGAATTTTCTCAAATATAAACTAATATTATAATATATTAGCATATTGTGCATATATAGGCATAGGTTAGGTTAGGTCAGGTGTTTAGGTTCTGTTGGCGATTATTTGTATTTGTAGTACGTGGGTGAAGCATTTATAGCGTTGTGATTCGAACAAAATTCGTCAGTGAAGCACTTGTTCCGGAACTGTTCGAACGTCAGCAGTTGTGAGTCGTGTGTAAACCGCTTTTCATTCATAAACAGGGGGTTTGGCGGGTGCATGGAATCACTTTTGGATCTTTGTTTGGAGGACGGGCTGTATATTTGTAGTACGTGGGTGAAGCCTTTATAGCATTGTAGTTCGAACAAAAGTCGTCAGCAAAGCACTTGTTCCGGAAGTGTTCGGACGCCATCAATTGTGAGGCGTGTGTAAACCGTTTTATTCATAAACAGCTGGGGTTAGGCGGGTGCATGGAACGGACTTTGGCCTTTGTTTATGAGGACGGGCTGAATTTGTATTTGTAGTACGTGGGTGAAGCATTTATCAACCCGTCCTCAGACCTAGTCTATTCCATCTCAGCCAGTCCTCGCATACAAAGATCCAAGCTCGTGAATGCAGCCGCCAAACCCCCTGTTTATGAATGAAAAACTTCCTCTGTTCGTACCACAATTCTATAAATGCTTCACCCACGTGCTTCAAATACAAATTATCCCCAACAGAACCTAAACACCTAACCTAACCTACAACTAACTATATGTAGAACTTGCATATACTTTAAGGGTCTCGGTACTTCTTGACGCATAATCGAGAATCCCGGATTCGAATCCCGGGTTGGGAAAGAAAAGGTTGGACACGTTTTCTTTTACGTAATGCCTCTGTTCACCTAGCACCAAATAGGTACCTGTAAGCTAGGCAACTGTTGTGGGGTTGCATCCTGGCCAGGGCCATTAGACCTTGCAAGGGACATCAGTACAAGTATATACTGCATATACACAGACTTCCCGTCCCAAACAAAGCGAATTAGAAATTATATGATTAAAAATAGACTTTTCCTACAAACGAAGGCAGGAAATGCTGATATACAAGGCGATAGAACATTGCTCTCACACTCCTGGTAACGTGTGCCATCGGCCCGGGTGGCGTAGGCACCTGGGGGACTGGTGGTTCAATATGGCCGCTTAGTTGATGTCCGGCTCCTGCTCTGCCTGTGGCGGCCGTCAGGAAACGTGGTGCAATGATTGTCACATGGTCCTCTATGCTGCCCTGAAGGGCAATTGGAATTTTATAGATTTTTTCTGGTTAGATCTTGAGGTGAGGGAGCAGTCTGGTGCGGGTTTAGTCGAGAGATGGCGGGGGTCGGCAGGCGGATGTATCGTTTGGACTTGGTACTGTCAAGGCTGATGTCATGCCAGTGCTGTCAAGGCTAATGTCATGCCAGTGCTGTCAAGGCTGATGTCATGCCAGTAGTGTCAAGGCTGATGTCATTCCAGTAGTGTCAAGGCTGATGTCATTCCAGTAGTGTCAAGGTTGATGTCATGCCAATGCTGTCAAAGCTGATGTCATTCCAGTGCTGTCAATGCTGATGTCATGCCAGTAGTGTCAAGGCTGATGTCATGCTCGGGGGTGTACCCCCCGTCCCATCCCAAATCCTTATCCTAACCCCTTCCAAGTGCTATATAGTCTTAATGGCTTAGCGTTTTCCCCCTGGTAATTCCCCTTCCTGTTGCTGGGAAGAAGGTGGGAGAGGGAAGCAGAGTGCTGGCTCTTCCTCCTGTGTAGCTCATATCACACAGAATTTCCTATAGCTCCCGAGGCGTATTGGTGTAGTCTTTACTGCCAACACAGAAGCCGGTGCTGGAGAAGACATTCGTGCCTCTTCCATCTGGAATCGGATTCTTTATTCAGATTTCTATCCTGTCGTCCATGACGCACTCTGCAACCCTTGGAGGGATAGATGGTTGGGTATTACGAATAACAAGCTGCGTAGTATTAGATGTGACCTATCCCATTGGTCTTTCTGATTCAGACATAACACCATATTCATATATGGTGTCATGGCTGTAGCAGAAAGACCAATGGGATAGGTTACATTTAATAGTACGTAGCTTGTTCTGGCTAAAGTGCCTATTGACCAGCCTCTCCTCCTATAAAGAACGTCGCTTTTCGCTCGAATGCGTTACACAAAGCCAAACATTGTTGTACTAGAAAATGGAAGCGGCTGGCGAAAGTGACGTACCGTCCCGTTTTCTGTTGTGGGTCCTCTGGTAGGTTAGGAGAGACCACTTTATTTTGACGTTGTTTTTTTTTTTTGACGTTGTGCAACCTTAGGAGGTCGGACTGATTGGCCACATATGATTAACTCATAGACAATGAGTTGAATCCTGTGTGTACTTTAAAAACCTGTATTTACTCTCAGAAGTACACTCTTCCGGTCTTAGTTAAATAGTAGGCCTCCACCAGCCTCAGGAGACTATGGAGTTGCGCGTCTGGTTCTCGGTCTGAAGTGGCCTCTCCAGGGCGCGAAGCCTGGGTGGGTTGATACGGGGGAGAAGCTGTTACCCAAGCAGCAGGTCCCCACCTCTGCACAGCCCTCTCAATGCTGCAGGTCTCCCCCCCCCCCTCTCCCAGTAATTGATCTCTAAACCCTAATAAGAGCAACATTACCTTGCTTCACGCTTGATCTCAATGTGTCACTTTGGTTTGGTTAGGTCAAGTCCAGATTGGTTTGATTTGTATAAAAATCAAATATTCACAGGTACGTTTTGTGCTCATTCAAAGATGTTCAAACTTAATTTATGTTTAAAGATGTAATTAAAAACTTTTTCTCAAATATAATTACAAATTAATATATTTCAGTTTTTGTATATAGTTAGGCCTATATTAAGTTAAGTGTTTTTCGTTCAGTTACTAATGATTGACATCTATAATATGCATGTGAACCATTTAGAGAAGTGTGCTAAGAATATAGAAAGTGAATAAAGAATTTGTTGAGAAAAGTTGAGCCGTGATCAGGATTGTGTTTTTAAAAGACTAAAACTTTTGTGTTCAGTGTGAAGTTAAGAAATCAATTATTCTATGGCTTATGTAGTTTGAAAAAGTTCAAACTGTGCCCTTTTGAAGTGAGGTGAACCCAACAGATTATCAAATACCAATAATGAACAAATCTACAAGGGCCGTATAAGGGTTCGAACCTACGTCTGAGAGGATCCCAGACGCGCCTTAATCGACTGTGCTACGACATGGCCAAAAGAATTGCAACCTGCAGTTCAACTGACCTCAAACAGTACTGTAAATCCATCGTGGATTTGTTCAATTGATGCATCACGCTATTATGATTTCTGTGTGTAAATACCAATAATATTAATGAACTTTTTCTTATTCCTTTCCACCAAGTATTGCCTGCGTCAGTGTTCCCAGTGTGGTGCCCCGCAGGGAGGGAGGCGGGGGCGGCGCCGGCGGCACTAGAGGCAGCAGGTGCAGGAGAGCCACCACCACCACTCGACAGGTCGTGCCGCCAGAGCATGTTGGGCTCTCTTGGCCTCCGACGGCTGCTCTCTCCTAACACCACCCAACACCACGTTGCTGCCACCATCAGACGCCTCAGAGGGTCAGTTGCTTCACTTGTTTAGCAGGCTTCGAGGCCTCGTCCTTGTAGGAGGCTCCGAGACCTCGTCCTTGTAGGAGGCTCCGAGACCTCGTCCTTGTAGGAGGCTCCGAGGCCTCCACCTTGTAGGAAGCTCCGAGGCCTCGTCCTTGTAGGAGGCTCCGAGACCTCGTCCTTGTAGGAGGCTCCAAGGCCTCCACCTTGTAGGAAGCTCCGAGGCCTTCACAAGGTTTTATATCAACAAATAACTACAACATAAGTTGACAGAGGTGACTACACTGATAAGGATATATGTCTTAAGGTACTAATATTAGGAAAGTTGGTAGTACAAGACACAGTGTGAGTTTGAAGCACAAGGTAGAAAACTAGGAGGATGAAATTAAGTACTTATTTATTTTCCTTTTGAACCGGGCATGGGTTGGACAATTTTTTAATTCATCAGGGAGTAAGTTCCATAGACTGGGTCCCTTTATTTGTATGGAGTGTTTGCACAGATTTAGTCTGACTCTGGAGATATGAAAGAGATATTTATTTCTGGTGTGGTGCTCATGGGTTCTATTACAGCTAGCATTGTAAAGTTTCAGATCAAGATTAGCATTTAGGAACAAGGTTTTGTACATGTAGATAGCACATTAGAATGTGTGTGGAGTGAGTGTATGTTTAGCATGTTAAGGGACTTAAACAGAGGGGGGCTGTGTGTTGTCTGAAGACAGAGTTTGTTATTGTTCTGGTAGCAGACTTCTGCTGGGTGATGATGGGCTTGTGGTAATTTGCAGTGGTTGAACCCCATGCACAGACACCGTATGTCAGATAGGGATAGACTAGTACGTAGTATAATGAGAGGAGATCAGAGTGGGGAACATAATATCTGATTTTAGAAAGTATACCAACCGTTTGTAAGATTTTTTTGGCTACTATATGTTGAATGTGGGTGCTGAAGTTGAGTCTCTTGTCTATATATAGGTCATGAAACTTTGCCTCATTTTTATTGGTAATATTAACATTGTAAATCTGAAGTTGAATCTGATTTGATGATTTACTACCATGTAAAATGTACGTTTATTCTAGAGCTAACTAGAGTGTGTTACAGAACAGTGGGCGGGTAGAGTGACGTGTGGGTGTAACTAATCCTATCTATCCTATCCTATCCTATCACCGTACAGGACGGTGGGCGGGGAGCGCGTGACGGTAAGAGAGAGAGACAGAGAGATCACCTGTACCGTCCTGGTCAACGTGGCCGTGTTCATCTTCGCCTGCTTCCCGCTCCTGGGCGTCGGGGGGTGGATGATGTTCCTCTACTTCACTCAGCAGGTCAGTCATTGACATGTCTTTTTTTCTCCATGTCCTCCCCTGTATACAGGTGGGTACAGGAGCACTCTCCTTTATACAGGTGGGTACAGGACCACTCTCCTTTATACAGGTGGGTACAGGAGCACTCTCCTTTATACAAGTGGGTACAGGAGCACTCTCCTTTATACAAGTGGGTACAGGAGCACTCTCCTTTATACAAGTGGGTACAGGAGCACTCTCCTTTATACAGGTGGGTACAGGAGCACTCTCCTTTATACAAGTGGGTACAGGAGCATTCTCCTTTTTATACTGGTGGGTACAGGAGCACTCTCCTTTTTATACAGGTGGGTACAGGAGCACTCTCCTTTATACAGGTGGGTACAGGAGCACTCTCCTTTATACAGGTGGGTACAGGAGCACTCTCCTTTATACAGGTGGGTACAGGAGCACTCTCCTTTATACAGGTGGGTACAGGAGCACTCTCCTTTATACAGGTGGGTACAGGAGCACTCTCCTTTTTATACAGGTGGGTACAGGAGCACTCTCCTTTATACAAGTGGGTACAGGAGCACTCTCCTTTATACAGGTGGGTACAGGAGCACTCTCCTTTATACAGGTGGGTACAGGAGCACTCTCCTTTATACAGGTGGGTACAGGAGCACTCTCCTTCATACAAGTGGGTACAGGAGCACTCTCCTTTATACAGGTGGGTACAGGAGCACTCTCCTTTATACAGGTGGGTACAGGAGCACTCTCCTTTATACAGGTGGGTACAGGAGCACTCTCCTTTATACAGGTGGGTACAGGAGCACTCTCCTTTATACAGGTGGGTACAGGAGCACTCTCCTTTATACAGGTGGGTACAGGAGCACTCTCCTTTATACAGGTGGGTACAGGAGCACTCTCCTTTATACAGGTGGGTACAGGAGCACTCTCCTTTATACAGGTGGGTACAGGAGCACTCTCCTTTATACAGGTGGGTACAGGAGCACTCTCCTTTATACAGGTGGGTACAGGAGCACTCTCCTTTATACAGGTGGGTACAGGAGCACTCTCCTTTATACAGGTGGGTACAGAGGCAGACGGCTTCTGGCGCCTCTTCCCAGGGTGAGAGCTTTCCCTTCCCAGGGTGAGAGCTTTCCCTTCCCAGGGTTAGAGCTTTCCCTTCCCAGGGTGAGAGCTTTCCCTTCCCATAGCTCGTGGTAAGCCCCATGTGTTCTCCCTGGAGCATGATCCGCTTACTGATTAACAACCAGGTCCCTGGTTCCTGCTAGGTAAACTGGGCGCCAGCAGTTGAGGATTGAGGACAAAGTCAATCTCCTCCTTTTCATAAATCTCTGAAGTGTTCATTTAAAAATATGCATATTTTTCTTGTCGAGATCTCGGAAGTGTAATTCTTTCATCTTATTTACTAATTCTTTCATCTTATTTACTAATTCTTTCATCTTATTTACTAATTCTTTCATCTTATTTACTAATTCTTTCATCTTATTTACTAATTCTTTCATCTTATTTACTAATTCTTTCATCTTATTTACTTATTATTCATATTATTTATTTATTTTCATCTTTCATGTGTTTCGTCAACAATATGACGGTGTGAAGAGACAGTGAATCACTGTAACGTTGATGAGTACACAGGTATGAGGATGAGTTACCATTAGGATGATGAGGACGTGTGAAGGGGGGACTGGACACTCTGCCCTGTCCCCCATAGGGCGGGGGGAGGGATTCCAACCCATGTACTGTCTCACTCTTTCCTTGCCTCATTCTTCATACCACTCAGCCTTATATTCCTATTTACATTCCAGATTGTAACTCTTGAATTTGACAGTAAAACCTTTAAATCAGTTTTTACAAATGTAAATAATCTTTGTGCCAATAATTGCACACGAATAATTGTCTTTCTGTATTTAACTATATGAACATAAGCAAGCGGCGATGAGTCACAATAACGTGGCTGAAGTATGTTGACCAGACCACACACTAGAAGGTGAAGGGACGACGACGTTTCGGTCCGTCCTGGACCCTTCTCAATCGACTTGAGAATGAACCAGGACTGGACCGAAACGTCGTCGTCCCTTCACCTTCTAGTGTATGAACATAAGACGTTAGACGTATTATCCTGAGTTGAGAGTCGAGTATTAAGACATGTTTGGCTCCTCCGCAGGACACCATCAACAACCCGGCGCCCCTCAAGCAGCTGCTGTTCGTGGCGCCGTGGCTGATGGCCCTCAACAGCCTGTGGAACGCCGTCCTTCATCTCTCCTACAACCACAAGTTCCGCTCCGCCACCGGCCACATGATCAGAGTCAGCTGGAGGAAGGTGTGTCGGGTGTTCTGTCACTATAATCCGCTCCAGCAGTGACCTCCCTACACCCCCTTCTCTCACCAGTGGCACCACGAGAGAGGTCACAACACCTGCCTCGTATGACCCTGTTGCAACAGGTGTTTGGAGAGATACTGTTGCAGAGGTTACAGCCAACTGTTGGGGAAAAAAACTATGGTGTGTTTGCAATTGTATCAACACTTGGTGCTTAGCGTAAACAGAAAGGTATGGTGAGGTAAACACGTGAATTTATAGGGATTCAACACATTCTTATTTATATACGAAGTACTTTTGCAATACGCTAAGCTTATACAGGTCTTAAAAATATTGGTTGTGAATAGTTTTGAAAAGGTTGCCAGGTCAGGTTGGGAAGACAGTAGTTGAGAGTGGCACCAATCAGGTTGGGAACTCTCTTGAGACTATAAGAACCAACCGCTCTGATTGTTGGACCAATCGGCCAATCAATATTATAGTTACTATAGTGCAACTTAAGTTAGTGTGATGTCTTTTAGCAAGTAAGTTATCTGTACCATCGAACAAGAGCTTCGTGCTCAGATCATAAAGGGGGTTGTTTTCACAGCCTGGCAGACGCCATAAAAGGGGGAGTTGTTTTCACAGCCTGGCAGACGCCATAAAAGGGGGGTTGTTTTTACAGCCTGGCAGACGCCATAAAAGGGGGTTGTTTTCACAGCCTGGCAGACGCCATAAAAGGGGGTTGTTTTCACAGCCTGGCAGACGCCATAAAAGGGGGTTGTTTTCACAGCCTGGCAGACGCCATAAAAGGGGGAGTTGTTTTCACAGCCTGGCAGAGGCCTTAGGGAGCTGTTCTTGTTGAACAGACATTTGAAATGTTACCATATCTTAGCATAAAGCTCAGATATGGTAAGTCAACCTCACTTTGCTCATGATCGTGTCATTTCTGTGAAAATAATAATTTATATCGTGGTGTTATGCTTTCAATGTGATATTACGTGTGTAATGGAATGGAAATCTGCCTTTATCCAAAATTTCCTGTATATGCATTTTGAATTGCATACATAATTTATTTTCATAAACAAATGGAAGCAAGTTAAGTGGATAATGTTGATAAATGCTTGGATATCAATATCAGACTATCATAGTTATCCTTCAGAATCAAAGTCAACTGGCCTCTGAACACGGCATCTTGAGTGCTGTCACTCAGGAACACTGCATCTTGAGTGCTGTCACTCAGGAACACTGCATCTTGAGTGCTGTCACTCAGGAACACTGCATCTTGAGTGCTGTCACTCAGGAACACTGCATCTTGAGTGCTGTCACTCAGGAACACTTCATATTGAGTGCTGTCACTCAGGAACACTGCATCTTGAGTGCTGTCACTCAGGAACACTGCCTCTTGAGTGCACCAAGAACCGGCACCATTATTTGTGCTACTTTAAGCTGCCCTTGCCTCTCTGTACGTTACAGAGGCTCCTCTCTTGCATTCCTCTAGTTCTTTCATCCTCTCTATATATATTTGAGATGGGAGATCCCTGGTGTATATATGGAGAAGTGCAAAGAGGTACAGACTCAGAGGTACAGACTGAGAGGTACAGTGAGGTACAGACAAAGAGGTACAGACTCAGCCATTGTGTATATATGGGGCTCCGCACACACATGTATCCAAATGTCTCTTCCATAAACCAATAAGTGCAACACTACATATCTCTGTATAGGATATATATTCTTGTCGATATCTGCTACTAAAACAGTTGTGCCTGATAATACCAAAGATATGTGCTTGTCGTAATATAATTGTGCATTTGTGAATGTTACATTGTGTAGAAATATATATATATATATTTATTTGTATTTGTAGATATAAGATATATATCTTATATGTTAATAATTAGAAGACATAACTATTGTGAGGTGATTGGGGGTCGTTGATCAGTGGATTGGTCTGTTTACAAACATGTTTACAAGCATGTTTACAACGTGCTCTCACTCTAGGGTTTGTTTACCAACAACACCTCAGTGTGAGACCACGTGCTACCTGGAGGTTGATACCTCAGTGGCGTTAGGTAGGTCTCAACCCATTCACCTCAGCTGCTTGAGTATACTTAAACCATTCATCTCAGCTACTTGAGTATACTTAAACCATTCACCTCAGCTGCTTGAGTATACTTAAACCATTCATCTCAGCTACTTGAGTATACTTAAACCATTCACCTCAGCTGCTTGAGTATACTTAAACCATTCATCTCAGCTACTTGAGTATACTTAAACCATTCACCTCAGCTGCTTAAGTATACTCATATCATTCACCACAGCTACTTGAGTATACTCAAACCATTCACCACAGCTGCTTGAGTATACTCAAACCATTCACCACAGCTACTTGAGTATACTCAAACCATTCACCTCACTGCTTGAGTATACTCAAACCATTCACCACAGCTGCTTGAGTATACACAAACCATTCACCTCAGCTGCTTGAGTATACTCAAACCATTCACCTCACTGCTTTAAGTATACTCAAACCATTCACCTCAGCGGCTTGAGTATACTCAAACCATTCACACCATGGTATACCCTTCAGAGTATACTCATTCAATCACAACAATAATATACCTGAGACCCACCATCTGTCTAGCGGCCATGACGGGGACAGGAAGTCGGCAGCATGTTAAACGTCCCCCCCCCATTTGTCCTGATATTTTTTTTTCCCAGTTGGCTTTTGAGTTGTAGTAATGTCTTGTCAGTTACAGCTCCGACGGGTAGGCGGTTCCATGAGTTTATAACCTTATGGGTGGAAAATCATCTGTTTGTTGTCCTGCATTGTGACTCAATTTGTATGGCTCATTTTGTCCGGGACAGGCAGCCTGTATATATATGTGCCCAGAAAATGGGTTCCCATCTAGAACGAACTTAACAATTTGATGCTGCTGACCTTTATATGTGTAGTATATGACCTTATATGTGTTGTATATGACCTTATATGTGTTGTATATGACCTTATATGTGTTGTATATGACCTTATATGTGTTGTATATGACCTTATATGTGTTGTATATGACCTTATATGTGTTGTATATGATCTTATATGTGTTGTATATGACCTTATATGTGTTGTATATGACCTTATATGTGTTGTATATGATCTTATATGTGTTGTATATGACCTTATATGTGTTGTATATGACCTTATATGTGTTGTATATGACCTTATATGTGTTGTATATGATCTTATATGTGTTGTATATGACCTTATATGTGTTGTATATGACCTTATATGTGTTGTATATGATCTTATATGTGTTGTATATGATCTTATATGTGTTGTATATGACCTTATATGTGTTGTATATGATCTTATATGTGTTGTATATGACCTTATATGCGTTGTATATGACCTTATATGTGTTGTATATGACCTTATATGTGTTGTATATGACCTTATATGTGTTGTATATGACCTTATATGTATTGTATATGACCTTTTAAAGAAATGGTCTGGATTAATATCCTTTAATTTCTTCAGAATGGTAAAAGTTTCTACAAATACAACAAATACAAATATTTATTCAGGTAAAGTACATACATACAAGGTGAGATACAAAAGTTGATGGATTTATAGATAGAGCTAGTACATACAATGCCCAATGCCTATGCCCGAAACGCTTTGCGTAATAGTGGCTTTAGGCATTGTATGTACTAGCTCTACCTATAAGTCAACCAATCCTTGTAAAAATTTATTGTATGTATGTACCTTACCTAAATAAAATTGTATTGTATAAAGCCACTATTACGCAAAGCGTTTCGGGCAGCATATTCCATCTCTATCTACGAGATCCGCCCCTATCGTGTCTGGGTTGTAACCATAATAGAACGTCGTATTTTTAACGTATACTCTCCCTCCCTAAGGCCAAAAATCGTCGCACTAGAAAATGAAAGCGGCTCGCGGAAATTCACATACTGTCCCGTTTTCTGTTTTAGGTCCTCTGGTAGGTTATAATAAGGGCATTCTTGTACGACTAGAATGCTTACTGTATTTACATGTTTGACTTGTCAAATACATGCTGTATCCTCTTGTAAACACTACATCATAAGCTATACTCAAATACAATTTTAGGTGTGTCCTATCATTTTCATACATAACCGTGTATGCATACAACATTTTGTTGTATTATTCATTAGTGTATGAGGTCATCTTGCCCCAGTCACCTTATGTGATACAAAAGTCATCATCTGTCAGCACAATAGAACGTGTTTTTTAAACTGTAAATTTATCTTATTCGTAAATTTAGCAGGTGTTAAAACCTGATTTCCGGAAGTATGTGAGCGATGTTTCTAAAATGCAGGTGTTTGCTGAGGCAGGTGTTGTGTAGTGTTGCTGGAGAGGAGTGCGGGTGTTTGCTGAGGCAGGTGTTGTGTAGTGTTGCTGGAGAGGAGTGCAGGTGTTTGCTGAGGCAGGTGTTGTGTAGTGTTGCTGGAGAGGAGTGCAGGTGTTTGCTGAGGCAGGTGTTGTGTAGTGTTGCTGGAGAGGAGTGCAGGTGTTTACTGAGGCAGGTGTTGTGTAGTGTTGCTGGAGAGGAGTGCAGGTGTTTGCTGAGGCAGGTGTTGTGTAGTGTTGCTGGAGAGGAGTGCAGGTGTTTACTGAGGCAGGTGTTGTGTAGTGTTGCTGGAGAGGAGTGCAGGTGTTTGCTGAGGCAGGTGTTGTGTAGTGTTGCTGGAGAGGAGTGCAGGTGTTTACTGAGGCAGGTGTTGTGTAGTGTTGCTGGAGAGGAGTGCAGGTGTTTGCTGAGGCAGGTGTTGTGTAGTGTTACTGGAGAGGAGTGCAGGTGTTTGCTGAGGCAGGTGTTGTGTAGTGTTGCTGGAGAGGAGTGCAGGTGTTTACTGAGGCAGGTGTTGTGTAGTGTTGCTGGAGAGGAGTGCAGGTGTTTACTGAGGCAGGTGTTGTGTAGTGTTGCTGGAGAGGAGAGCAGGTGTTTACTGAGGCAGGTGTTGTGTAGTGTTGCTGGAGAGGAGAGCAGGTGTTTACTGAGGCAGGTGTTGTGTAGTGTTGCTGGAGAGGAGAGCAGGTGTTTACTGAGGCAGGTGTTGTGTAGTGTTGCCAGAAAAGAGTGGGACATACAGTCTCCATCACATAGTATGTGACAGGTCTGACGTATGTCAGACCAATTTTGGAATATGCAGCTCCAGCATGAAGTCCATATCTCGTCAAGCACAACACTAAATTGGAGAAGAATCAGAGGTTTGCCACCAGACTAGTGCCCGAACTGAGGGGCGTGAAGTATGAGGAGAGACTACGGGAATTAAACCTCACGTCGCTGGAAGACAGGAGAGTTAGGGGGAGGATATGATCACCACATACAAGATTCTCAGAGGAATTGACAGGGTAGACAAGGACAGTTGATTTAACACAAGGGGCACACTCATTAGTGAACACAGGTGGAAATTGAGTACCCAAATGAGCCATAAAGACATTAGAAAGAATTTTAGTGTCAGAGTAGTTAATAAATGGAATGCACTAGGAAGTGATGTGGTGGAGGCTGACTCTATACACAGTTTTAAATGTAGATATGATAGAGCCCAGTAGGCTCAGGAACCTGTACACCAGTTGATTGACGGTTGAGAGGCGGGATCAAAGAGCTGAAGATCAAGAACAACTAGGTGAGTACATACTTGATCTGTACTGTTGTAACTGTACAATATATAAATTATATCACTCATATCTTCCACCTGTGCATTTCATTATCTCATATATTTCACCTTCAGTGATAGTGTACAGTGACTGGTTGAGGCATTTTTTTTTTTTTTGAGATATATACAAGAGTTGTTACATTCTTGTACAGCCACTAGTACGCGTAGCGTTTCGGGCAGGTCCCTGGAATACGATCCCCGCCGCGAAGAATCGTTTTTACATCCAAGTACACATTTTACTGTTGCGTTAAACAGAGGCTACAGTTAAGGAATTGCGCCCAGTAAATCCTCCCCGGCCAGGATACGAACCCATGACATAGCGCTCGCGGAACGCCAGGCGAGTGTCTTACCACTACACTACGGAGACTGTTGAGGCATTTCATAGAGGCCACGGTATTGGCCAGGGAACACAGACAAGGTTAGGGTCAGTTTAAACACAGTTTGTCTTATAACATACACTTTCACACACACACACACACACATATGTGTGTGTAAATCACGAAGAAATTAACACGTGATGAACAATGTGTTAATTTGTAGGTCTGGTTGATGAAGTTCTGGGAGTTCTTCTACTCCCCAAGCCCAGCCCGAGAAAACTCACACCCCAGCAGTGACTGGAACCCATACTGCCAGGAGCACATTGCAACTGTGCTGCCCGGTCGTGATGGTCGAGTGGATTAAGTGCCCTGTACACCAGTTGCAATGTGCTCCTGGCAGTATGGGTTCGAGTCGCTTCTGGGGTGTGAGTTTTCAGATTATATATATATATATATATATATATATATATATATATATATATATATATATATATATATATATATATATATATATATATATATATATATGTCGTACCTAGTAGCCAGAACGCACTCATCAGCCTACTATTCAAGGCCCGATTTGCCTAATAAGCCAAGTTTTCATGAATTAATTGTTTTTCGAGTACCTAACCTACCTAACCTAACTTTTCCGGCTACCTAACCTAACCTAACCTATAGAGATAGGTTAGGTTAGGTTAGGTAGGGTTGGTTAGGTTCGGTCATATATCTACGTTAATTTTAACTCCAATAAAAAAAATTGACCTCATACATAATGAAATGGGTAGCTTTATCATTTCATAAGAAAAAAATTAGAGAAAATATATTAATTCAGGAAAACTTGGCTTATTAGGCAAATTTGGCCTTGCATAGTAGGCTGAGAAGTGCGTTCTGGCTACTAGGTACGACATATATATATATATATATATATATATATATATATATATATATATATATATATATATATATATATATATATATAACGATAGTGAATGTGTACGTAGCTACTGGTGGTATCTTTTATCAGTGGTGTCGTTATGTTGTTGTAACATTTGTTTGTTAACACTAGTGAATTGAGTATCTATAGATAAGCTGAGGTGAGAGAGCAGATATGTCTCCTTCAGTGTTTAGTTACTTGTGTCAGGCTACGGCTCCTGGTGCTTCAGGAGCAGCATCAGGGAACAGCTATGTTGTCATACTTACACAATGGGGGAATCCCACAATATTTTTGTATAAAACAATGGTGTACAAATAAATAACCTGCTCATGTTATTATTTTGTACTTTTATTATCCAAGTAGTGTGTAACTAGGTCAGTATATTATGTTGGTATTATTAATGATATTAATCGATTTGTGTAGAATTTGATCATGTGATGGAAGGAGACTGTTGGCGCGTGTATGGTCTGCTGCATCATATATATATATATATATATATATATATATATATATATATATATATATATATATATATATATATATGAAGCCCACATACATTCATATATATATATATATATATATATATATATATATATATATATATATATATATATATATATATATATGTGTGTGTGTGTGTGTGTGTGTGTGTGTGTGTGTGTGTGTGTGTGTGTGTGTGTGTGTGTGAGAAAGCTGCATGAACGCGCAGGCCATAAATCACTAAGAACTATTTGACCCGGCTAGGATTCGAACCCATGCCGTCTAGGATCACCCCTAAACTACACAGTACCGTGACCACCGCAGGTCCAAAGACCCACGGTGGTCCAAAGACCCACCGCACCACCGCATTGGTGCGGTGGTCAAAGACCCAAAAGTGATTCCATGCACCCGCCAAACCCCCTGTTTATGAATGAAAAATGGTTTACACCAACCCGTCCTCGACCCAAGTCCATTACATCCAACACACATACATTCATAAATTTTTACATGCTGTTCATTCAAAACAGTAATTTTCTCAAATAAAAATTAACATTATAATATATTAGCATATTGTGCATATATATAGGCATAGGTTAGGTTAGGTGTTTAGGTTCTGTTGGCGATTATTGTAATTGTAGTACGTGGGTGAAGCATTTACAGCGTTGTGGTTCGAACAAAATTTGTCAGTGAAGCACTTGTTCTGGAAATGTTCGAACGTCAGCAGTTGTGAGTCATGTGTAAACCGTTTTTCATTCATAAACAGGGGGTTTGGAGGGTGCATGGAATCACTTTTGGGTCTTTGTTTGGAGGACGGGCTGCAGGCTGGCTCTGGCCAGCCCATCCTAGCATACAAAGTTCCAAGCTCGTTAATCCAGCCGCCAAACCCCCGTTTATGAATAAAAAGCGGTTTACAAAGAACTCACAACTGATGACGTCCGAACACTTCCGGAACAAGTGCTTCGCTCACGTCATTTGTTCGAACCACAATTCTATAAATGCTTCACCCACGTACTTCATATACAAATAATCGCCAACAAAACCTAAACACCTAATCTAACGTACGCCTAACTATACATATAATTTTTATGTATAATAATGTTAACTTACATGTATGAGAACAAACCTATTTTTAATGCTAAAATTTATGAATGCGTCTGTGGGGTCGACCGCTGGATGTAATGGACTTGAGTCGAGGACAGGCAGTGAACCACAACGGTGTAAATGCTTCACCCGCGTACTACAAATACAAATAATCCCAGCCCGTCCTCCAAACAAAGATCCAAAAGTGATTCCATGCACCCGCCAAACCCCCTGTTTATGAATGAAAAGCGGTTTACACACGACTCGCAACTGCTGACGTTCGAACATATCCGGAACAAGTGCTTCACTGACGAATTTTGTTCGAATCGCAACGCTATAAATGCTTCACCCACGTACTACAAAAACAAATAATCGCCAACAGAACCTAAACACCTGACCTAACCTATCCTATGCCTATATATACACAATATGCCAATATATTTTAATATTAATTTATACTTGAGAAAATTCCCGTTTTGAATGAACAGCATGTTAAAATTTATGAATGCGTCTGTGGGGTCGACCGCTGGATGTAATGGACTTGAATCGAGGACGGGTTGAATAATCCCCAACAGAATCTGAACACTTAAAATAACGTAATCAATATCTAAATATGTACAATATGATAATATAAAATAATATTAATTTATATTTGAAAAAATTCCTCTTTTGAATGAACAGAATGTTAAAATTTATGAATTCGTCGTTGGCGTCGACTGCTGGAGGGAATGGTCTTAATTGGTCTCAGGCACTTGGGCTGGACGGTACAGCGACGGTCTCGCTTCATGCAGGTCGGCGTTCAATCCCAGACCGTCCAGGTGATTAGGGCACCATTCCTTCCCCCCGTCCCATCCCAAAGCCTTATCCTGACCCCTTCCCAGTGCTATATAGTCATAATGGCTTGGCGCTCTCCCCCTGATAGTTCAATTCAATTCAATTCAGTACGGGGTGTGGACTAAGAAAATTGAGCCAGAGATAAATCACATTACATGAAATGGCAAACCATCTTGTTACTAAGGATAAATTACCTGAAATCCTTGCACTGTATCCATATTTCGCTTCCAGTAGATAAACGACATATAAGATTAAGAAGCAAGTAGTGTATTGTGAAGACTAATAATAACAAACATTAGCTCCCATATGACTGTAATATCTCCATAGCTAAAACAATTATGTATTAGGGATAAAACCTACCATTAATGTATAATGATTAACTGTAAATATATAGCTATTGAAACAGAACATTCTCTGTAGCTAACATTATAAATATAAAGTGTGAAGGATAGATGAAATTGTTAATGTAATAATCTCCGTTGAGGTCTGATAAAGACCTTTTATGTCCTCTGTAATCCTTTTTGCGCTACCGCTCACAAGATGAGTATGGGGTGCACTATAAACTAGCCGACTCAGGCGGCAACAATCAATCACTGGGCGGGACAGAAATGGTTGGGCACATTTTTTTTTTTTTTTTTTTTTTAGATATATACAAGAGTTGTTACATTCTTGTACAGCCACTAGTACGCGTAGCGTTTCGGGCAGGTCCCTGGAATACGATCCCCTGCCGCGAAGAATCGTTTTTTCATCCAAGTACACATTTTACTGTTGCGTTAAACAGAGGCTACAGTTAAGGAATTGCGCCCAGTAAATCCTCCCCGGCCAGGATACGAACCCATGACATAGCGCTCGCGGAACGCCAGGCGAGTGTCTTACCACTACACCACGGAGACTGCATTTCCTTTCGCTTAATCAATTTGTTCATCTAGCAGTAAGCAGGTCCCCAGGAGATAGTCAGCTTGTTGTGGGGTTGCATCCTGGGTAGGGATAGGGAGGGACTTATGAGGGGAAAGCACAAGCCATTACGACTATATAGCACTAGGTAGGGGGGGGGGTCAGGATAAGGATTTGGGATGGGACGAGGGGAAGGAATGGTGCCCAACCACTTATGGACGGTCGGGGATTAGGGGGGGGGGGAGGACCTTGATATAAGCCAAACGTGTATGAATACACTCTGAACGCACATATATTTCGTAGATGTATTCACCTGGAGGGACTCCACACCTATAATTATGTTTTTAATGCAGCAAATATTGCTAATTGGTATTAGCAATATATAAATCGCATTTTCACTAAATGCATGCAGTGATAATATTAATAAAAACAATAAAATCGCGCGGGGTACTGTATGTTTTAAAATAAATTGAGCAGTCTCCGTGGTGTAGTGGTAAGACACTCGCCTGGCGTTCCGCGAGCGCTATGTCATGGGTTCGTATCCTGGCCGGGGAGGATTTACTGGGCGCAATTCCTTAACTGTAGCCTCTGTTTAACGCAACAGTAAAATGTGTACTTGGATGAAAAAACGATTCTTCGCGGCAGGGGATCGTATTCCAGGGACCTGCCCGAAACGCTACGCTTACTAGTGGCTGTACAAGAATGTAACAACTCTTGTATATATCTCAAAAAAAAAAAAAAAAAAAAAAATGCATATTACTTTGAAAGCCGTATGAATCACTAAACAGAATATTGGGCTACTTTTATTACAAATACGATCATCACGACAAATGGGGGAGGATGACCTACGACAAGCCGCCGGCTTCCTGACCTCATCGAGGTAATTAGTGGTAGTGGTCCTCGCGTAAATTCAGGTAAACTCGCTACATTTAGCCGGTCTGGTCGCTACTTTGAGCATTTGAGCTGTAGCGGCGGCAGGGTTGCTAGATTGGGCTAAAAGTAGCGAATTATGCTACTTTTGAAAGCAACGCACTTTAATTTCGCTACTTGCTACTTTTTGGGCTAATTTAAAAGCAAGTTGCGCTAATTTGGGCTATTAATGTTAAGAAACTCAATGATGATTATTTATGCTTTTATAATGTAATGTGTACAAATCACAGCTGCATCCGGCCCCATTGATTAGACCATTTACCACAGGAGGCTTAGTCAGAGACCGGCCCCTTGGAGACGTTGATCCTAGGAACCTTTAAAAGAAAAAAAGTAATCGCAAGGGCAGGTAACCCTCCGCAGGAGCTATAGAGTTCCCAACCTTTTTAATTGTCATTAATACTTCATCCCAAAAGTTAAAGCTAGTTCCACATATCTTAATTAAAGAGAGAATGTTATCTATAAATTTACAGATTGATAAATGATGGGAAAGATCCCTTACAGTTAATACCTTTTGAAGACGATGGTTGGAAAGGAGCGGTAGTGTAAAGTGGCTGTTAGATCAGTGGGATTCTCTAACAACTCATTACCAAATCGCTTCTTGCTCTTTTATTTATTTATTTATTTATTTATGCATATACAAGAATGTACATAAGGAATGTGAGGATACAAATATGGTAATTACAGTCTTGTAAAGCCACTAGCACGCGCAGCGTTTCGGGCAGAAACTCTCGGGCTCTTGTGATAAATATGTTGCACGGCAACTATTTTCAATGTACTCTGATCCCGCCAATAAGCTATATTTCACATTTCTCAAACTAATCCTAAATGATTTTGAAATGATGAATTTACTTTATCAAAAATATGAAGCAGATCAGTGTATTCTTCATACTGACTTACTAAACTCTCTTGGAATGCTCTGAAGAATCGTGCATCCTCATTATGCTAATTAGGACTACAGTTCCATATATCTGTCCCTGGAGAAAGTGGACTTTAGTTACGAATGTTCAACAATTTTGGCAATTAACAGACAAAACAAATTTATAACCGAAGAAAAGTTTCAAATATTCAAGAAAGATGCCATAATTTTTTTAGTGAAAGCTTGCAAAGAGCTTCTTTCTCGTATTTCTAGTAATGCTGAAACTTTCAAAAAGGAGAAAAATCTGTCACCTGTCATATACCGTAGCCACACACGGCCACCATTTTCAGAACTTCCATTAGTACTAGCTGACCAATCTAAGCTTAGTGAAATTGAAAGTCAGTGGCGCCTACTGTTAACCATTAACTGGGCCAACATTTGTAAGGGACAAATTCCAACATCTGGATCGTCATTTTGGACCAAGACAATAACTGGCAAGAACGCTGTTGGCGATCCCATACTGATTGACCTCGCTCAGTTTGCAATGAAACTATACAGCTTACCAATCAGTAATGCACGTAGCAGCACCGCTCCTGTGCCAGGTAAGTCCACTACGGGCTCACCATAGCCCGTGATACTTGGAACTTGTTCCGAGTAGCTGAATCTATTACAACAACAAGAGTAATGCCCTGGTTGAACGGGTATTTTCGAGAGTAATATCTGTGAAAACTAAACTGAGAAATCGAATGGGACTTGAGGTTTTGATATCAATCTTAAGAATCAAAACATATAATGAAGAAAACGCAACTTGTTACTCGTCGTTTGAACCGTTCATGTCAATGCTTAAATATGAGTCTGCAATATACAAGAATGATCGAGGTTGTGGATGCAGACGAAGAAGCTCTTGATGATCTTCAATCGTGAAGACGTGGAAGGACTTCACACCCATTATGCTTCATACAGTAAATATTGGTAAGTTTTATCATAGTTTTAAAATATATATATGCAGAGATAACATTAATAAAACAATTAAAATCGTGTTTGTGTACTCTGTATAGCAAAATATATTACTTTGAAACCCGAATCAGTCACTAAATCTCAATTAGTATTAAGTTTTAGTCTTAGTGTTTTTCCTGCCCGAAACGCTTTGCGTAATAGTAGCTTTAGGCATTGTATGTACTAGCTCTATCTATAAATCCGTCAACGTTTTGTATCTATGTATGTACTTTACCTGAATAAATATTTGTACTTGTATTTGTATTGAAATTGAAATAAGTTTATTGAGGTAAAATGCACACAAAGGGATGAGGTTGCTCAAGCTATTCTCACCCCGTTCAGTACATCGTGTTAATACATGTATAGACACACATCACAAGCAATAAACGTATTACCGAACATTCTGAGAGATAAACATATACATTTCCTTTTGTATTTGTATTTGTTATATAAATAAAAAAATTGGGCTACTCTTATGACAAATTCGTTACTTTTAGACCGTCAGTCCGCTACTTTCAGCAACTTGGAGGTGGCAACCCTGGCGGGCGGGCTGGTGTGTTGTGAGCAGCGGCAGCCATGGCGGACGTCCTCGACATTGAGAACGCTGAGGAGTTTGAAGTAGATGAAGATGGCGACCGTAGGTGTCCTTTCATAACATATATATATGTGTGTGGTACATGAGCGAGGTGCACAGACTTACATATAATACTATGGACGTGAAGCCTCTGGTGGTGGAACCTTCTCACACCTAGAGACGACTCGCATGTCTATTGCTAACAAATTATAAAAACAAAACCAAAAAGTTCCAATTAAGATAGCTTTTCGCCTGCACTTATTGTTTAGAATGATAGTTAATGCATTTAAGTGGTAGATAAGTTGGCGCACAATTGGGGGAAGGCCAGTATAAGGAAGTGAAAGTTGTCAGACAAGCGTAATGGGTTATAGAGCAGGGTAATGTTAGAATGGTTGTAATGGGTTATAGAGCAGGGTAATGTTAGAATGGTTGTAATGGGTTATAGAGCAGTATAATGTTAGAATGGTTGTAATGGGTTATAGAGCAGGGTAATGTTAGAATGGTTGTAATGGGTTATAGAGCAGGGTAATGTTAGAATGGTTGTAATGGGTTATAGAGCAGGGTAATGTTAGAATGGTTGTAATGGGTTATAGAGCAGTATAATGTTAGAATGGTTGTAATGGGTTATAGAGCAGGGTAATGTTAGAATGGTTGTAATGGGTTATAGAGCAGTATAATGTTAGAATGGTTGTAATGGGTTATAGAGCAGGGTAATGTTAGAATGATTGTAGTAGGTTATACAGTAGTGTAATCATGTTAATTGTGGTAATATGTTACATTAGTTGTCTGCTGCCAAGCTAAATTTCTGAGAGGAGCAGGTGTAACATCTGCTCACAAGTGCACTGGTTCAGAGAAGTGTGTCTAGTGTGCTTGAAGAATTGGCTGAATAATTAACATTTTACCCAATATGTATAATGGATACAGGGTGATGGTGGCCCTGAAATAGTAAGATACAAAATAATGTAATGCAAAATATATAAGCCTACCAATGGCATGTTATCCTATACCCTATGGGCCTGAAGCCAGTGTACCAGTAATTCATTGGTTAAAGAAAGGTTCATTATTAAAACAATTCTTTAATTACTCCTGAGAAAACAGTTCTTAATGGGATTAGGTTTGCTCCATTATTTACAGAACGGTTTTTTAACAAGTTGTCGTTTTGCTAACTTGTAAACTAAGCTAATTGGCTAGCCCTAACCAAACATATCCATGCCTAATTATGTAACTTGTACACACAAGCGTGGCTAGCTGGATGAAGGGAGTTCTGGTGAGATTAACATGTGATAGTAAATGCTGGTCAGAGGTAGCCGATGTTTGCACGCACTCTACAGAAACTCGGACATTTTGGAATATGATTACAGGTATTTAGATGTTGAATGCCACAGCCGATACGAGACAAAACTGAGAAAAACATGCCGAGATAGTTTACAATTTTTAATGCGTGGATAATGTTAGGCTGGTGGAGAGTATATTATAGTGAATTTAAGGGTGGGAATTCACAGAGGGGAAGGCCATGAAGGTGGGCAGACGTACTGTATGTGTGGTATTTAAAATGTTTTTAAGTTGAAAGTTGAGGCATCCTTGATGTTACTTGTCCTCTCAGCTTGCACGCCAGCATAGCCATCACAATCCAACTTATCTGTAACTCCTACAGGAAACTTCCTTTTTGAATGCTACATCATTTTTTGAGATATTTTTTACAGTTGCTTGTAGGTTGAAGTCATGGACGTCTGTGGTTCATAATACAGCATTCCCAAATTGTGTTTATGGCACCACTACTTTTTTGGAGGAATGCATGATGCAGTTTGCTTGACTGAATGGTATACAATTCATATGCAGGCGATGAGTCACAATAATGTGGCTAAAGTATGTTGACCAGACCACACACTAGGTGAAGGGACGACGACGTTTTGGTCCGTCCTGGACCATTCTCAAGTCGATTGTCTAAACTGTATACAATTCAATTTCTGCAGGGCGCAACATTTGGGTAGGTTTCTTAATTAAACATCTGATGGTTCTATTCATCTCACTACAATAATTTCATAATAGGCACTGTTGCGGGGTTGCATCCTGGGGGGTGTCAGTGGTTAAACTTATCAAAGTCTCCCTATGCCATCAGGTGTTCTGGCCTTAATACAAGTATTGGGAATCATTCTGCACTGCCTACCATTTCTCACTCGTGTTTATAATTTTATACATCGTTTTATACATTATACAACAAGCTTATACAGTACATCCTTTGGAATATGACTTCAGTATTTTCCTTGTGTATGAGATATACAGTACAGTATCTCATATTTCGACTCCAAAGAGTTTAATTTGAGGGCTTTGAGGCACTCCCAGTAGTTTAAGGATACAGTATATATTTTCATATACAGTACTATATATGTATCTATACTTTAATTTCAGTATATATGTATCACTACAGGATACAGTATATATTTTCCAGTTAAGAAATTTTATTTGTCTTCAAAGGGGAGCATCAACAATGTATGGGATATGGAATAAGACTGGGTTGAAATGATTTGTAAGGAAAACATGTATGTATTTGTTTGAACACTGAATAACCTATGAAAAATTTTGAGCAATTATGTAAACTGGTCTTATGATGCATTGAGGTTCTGCTATGAATGATGTTAGTGTGTGATTATCATGGGGCTATTTAGTGTGAATAACAAAATGCATGGACAAATGATTTTTATCTTTTCTAATATTTTAGTGTTTAACTGGATTATTCACCGGGCTGATGCCCCAAGGTGTCACAAAAATGGGATAATGATAATGGATATACTGTGTATGCATTACCAACTCCACACGATTATCCATTGCCATGTAATTATTGCATCTATATTGCTGAGGTATTAGTGGCAATGAGATCTTTCCAATTAACACTTTCGCACTCTCGGCGCTCAAAAAAAAACAATACCCCAGATGCTTTCGGCACTTCGCGCGCCTACGCGGTAAGACCGAAAAAGTGTACACTCTTTTGACTGTCCTGACAATAATTGAAGGCGCACGTATTTAAATTTGGTATCACTGTGTTCGCAATGAAATTGTCTATAAGAGCATACCTATAAAATGCCGCCCAAGCATAAGGAGTATCAACACCAAATAAAAAACTATGCAGATCACTCGCCGAGAGATCCAAACAGCAACAAAATGTTTCCACTCTCTTAATGGTTGCGAAGCCTACAGTTGTCCTACATCGCTAATTTTGGTATCATTGGAATCGCAATAAAATTCTCTACGCAGACATATGCATATGAATGTTTAATATAGGTAATTGCCCACCCGCAAGAGTGTGTGAAGTGGAGAGTAGTTAGCCGCGAGCGCACTGGCGAAAACACGGGGGAAATCATGCTTGGAAAGTTTATACATTTATACGTTTCCTGACCCTACTTTTCTATGTACGTATTTCTTTTTTATACCAATGTGTTCGCAATAAAATTTTCTATAAGATGAAATGTATAACAATTGTACAAAGCATGTGTAAGAGAAGCGCCAAATATAGAACCACGTCGCTCAGTATGCGTTCGCGGCAGAAACGAACGCATTGTTTTCGTTCGTTTGATGTTTGTCATGTTTATACTTGTTGAAACATTTTATAATTTGTATGACAGTGATCGCAGTAAAATTCCCTACACAGACATATACATAACACATACAAATATTTCCCACGTGTTGGATATATCAACGGCTAAAGGGAACCCACTGCCACACCCAGAGCCACACCCGCCACACCCCCAAACATACTTTGTGTTTTTTTTTTTTTTACTCATAGAAGTTTATGTGATATAATATTCATTCTGGTACCAAAAAATTTGCAAATAAATTATCTACAAAACGTATATAATATAACTTCTTATAGATGATAAAAAATTCCAAATAGGTGTACTTACCCTGTCTATGTTGATTGAAGATCAACAGTTGAGCATTTTTTCTTCACTCCACCATCTTCAGGCTTCTGATCCTGAAGTTGCTCATCTGATGTTTCTTAGGTGGAGTGAAGCTGTTGCCGGTGGTTATTTTTTCTCCACCCAAAATATCTTTGTTCGGTGGTACCTTGTGTAGCAAGGCGCAGCGCACAGTGCCACATCACAAGTTTTACATCCATATATCACGTCCCTCCTTTTACCAGACTTGAAACAAACACGGCATCTTCTTTTTTTAGCCAAGTGCACGAGTTCATGCGTCAACTTGTAGTTGAGACGTTGTTCTGAATCTATAATTCTTCTATTTCTTGGATGCACTGGAGGAACATTGTCTTCTACAGGAACCACCAAACTTGTAGTAGAATCTTCTATGAAATCAGAAACATCAAGTGGTTCTATGTCCTCAATGTCCATTTCAGCTGTTCCACGTCAATAAGGCTTTTATTCCTACTGCGTGAAACTCTAATAGTGTTAGTTTTTTTGTATCTGTTGAGTAGTGGTTATACAATGCGTATGCATTGTGCATGGCCATTTGCAGAAAATAGAAAGTGATCTTCTTGGTCCATTTGTGGGTTTTTCTTGCAAACTCATAATATTTGACCATTTGATCAAAATGATCAACACCTTTCATGAACTTATTGTAATCCACTATGGCCTTTGGTTTGTTCATTTTCACAATTTCTACTCCAGTTCTCCTGTCACGTTTACGAACGCGTTTCCTGCGCTGTGCTTGAGTAGTGTCGGCATTGTGGATATTGGTGATGACAGAGACGGGGCGCTTGTCCTTCCAAACTATAACATGATTTCTATTTCCATGAAAACTCCATGAATGAAACTCCATGAAAACTATTTCATGGAGAAAAATCTGAGAGTATCCCCCATCCATTTCGGTTAGAAAATGGAATTTATAGAAATATTTTTTCGATGGACTACAAAAGTAGGCTGTTATGCGGAATCGTAAGAAAAAACGGCGACGAGTTATCTCTAATCTAAAGCGCGAAAGTGTTAATGGGCATGATTACCATGTAGATGAGAACTTTGCTGACGTACTGGTAAAACTAAGCTACAATATTCCAACGAAAATTTGCCCTAGAAAAAAATCATTTTGTGATCACTGGAGGCATGAGATGTGCAGACATTTGAAATTATTTGTAGTTAGGTACTGAACACAAGACAGTTATGTACTTTGATATTTTTGTAAGAAAATCTTGCTCTATGAAATTTCTCATTTTCCCCTAAGGTTCTTGACTTGTGTATAACATAATGATTTATGTTATTATAAACATATGTAAACATTATAATATAAACAAATATACCTGATTGCAGTATCTTGACCAGAAGACTTGTTTCTCTTCAGAAGGTTTGGTCAAACTTAAAGAAAGGGCCAAAAAACGAAAAGGTCGTGGATTTGGAGGTGATGATCGATCAGATCGGCAAGATATTCTTTATGAAGGAATGGAAGTTGATGATGCAGATGACGAGCCTGGACCACAAAGATGTTAGTAAATGCTGCCATGTCTGCCTATCTGTTGTCTACCAGGGTGGTTCTGTGGATTACCTTTGCTCAACTCTTGGTTGACAGCCGGGTCAGCCAGGTTGTCAACCAAGTGCATCATTTAGAGGTCTATTTTTAATTCCCCTTTCCTGTAAATGGAAGGATTTGATAAGCATTGAGATTTTTGTGTGACTCGTTTTGACATTTTTAATGTACTTTTAATTGTAATTGTTACTACAGTATTTTGCAAATAATTTGTCTTTGTTTAATGACTAAATTTAAAATTTATTTGTTGCTCTTATTTAGCTTATAAATATATAATAATAGTATTTAAGTAAAGTATTACCATATGATCGTTTCAATTATTCTGTAATATCCGTATTATTCTTAGTACTGTACATTCTTTTTCTTAGCAAGACCACTCATTTGCTACCATAGGCAATGGCCAGCCCCTCCCATGAAAATGATCAGGCAGTCAAGCAAATGTCTGCACATACTAAATAATTTTTCAGGTACCTTGTGCCCTATGACAGTAGGGAAAGGTAAACATTGAAAATTACTGGATCCAAGACAGAATGGCCTCAGAAGGCAGAACCTCCTTGAACTACACCATTCAGTTTCAAGAGATTGCTAAGCATTGCTACTGAAGTTAGTTGGCCCATCTAGTCACTAATAGGTGTTAGCACACTACATCTCAACAGAATCACAGGTATCAGCCAACATTATTTTAGCCTGGCTCCCTTCCCTTGTGCATTCAAGCTTGTGCAAAGGCAGCTTTCACTGAAATGAGTTTTGTTCAAACTTGCTGTTGGGCAGCAGCATTCGTGCTGGGCACCATCCTTATTTACCCTTGGTAAATAAATACCCTTGGCACTAGTGTCAGCACGTCACTAGTGCATGATTGTGCGATCCAGCATGCTGCCTCTGGTGTCACTTGATAGTTTTGTGTGGCTGTTGTCATATTTTGTCACAGCCTATCGTTGTATTTTCCTGTGTATGGCTCGACTGAGTGGTAGTTGACAACAGCATGGGTGAAAACACTGTCTCCAAGGCCAGATCCCTTCTCTGGTAGGTGGGGATCTTCGTAAATTACCTGTTCTAGGATTTTAGTCTAATTTTCTGCTCATCTGTGTTCACTTTGGCATTTTGACATGGGGTTGAGCTTGCATGCAAAAAGAAAAAACCTAAATATTCAAGTCTTTTCTAGTTTCATGTACATTGATAGGGAGACTGGAAGGGGGGAATCATTGCCCATGAAGAGGTCAGTACACAATTTGTTGACTAGTCATGTTGGAGTGAGGGTCCTGATGTTCAAGTTACATTATGTTAATGTTCACCATTCTACTTTAGTTGTACACAATGTGTGGGATAACTTTACTTATGTAAAGTACTTATGTAACTTTACATATGTTTACTTATGTAGGGGGAGCCGGTTGGCCGAGCGGACAGCACGCTGAACTTGTGATCCTGTGGTCCTGGGTTCGATCCCAGGTGCCGGTGAGAAACAATGGGCAGAGTTTCTTTAACCCTATGTCCCTGTTTCCTAGCAGTAAAATAGGTACCTGTACCTGGGTGTTAGTCAGCTGTCACGGGCTGCTTCCTGGGGGTGGAGGCCTGGTCGAAGACCGAGCTGCGGGGACACTAAAAAAAAAAAAAAAAAAAAAAAAAAAAAAAAGCCCCTAAATCATCTCAAGATAAGATATACAGTGGTACCTCGGAATGCGATTGTCCCTGTATGCGAGATTTTCGGAAGGCGAGGTGTATTTACTCCAAAAATTTGTCTCAGAAGGCGAGGGTTACTTCGGGAGGCGAGTTTGGACGCGAGTTTGTTGATACGCGTACAGCCGACCTAGCGCGTTCGTCGCCCCTCCGCCCCGCCGCCCCTCAGTTTATTATTGTCTGGCGCTCAGTGACTACCCCCACATCAATTCTTCTCGCGGATTTTCAGTGTTTTGTTGGATTTTTGGTGATTTGTCTATACAATTTGTTATTATATATCTCACCATGGGTCCCAAGAAAGCCAGTGGTAAGGATAAAGGCCAGAAAGCTCCTGTGAGGATGACAATAGAGGAGAAACAAGAGATCATTCGGAAGCATGAGAACGGTACACGTGTTGTTGAACTTTGTAGGCAGTACAACAAAGCCACATCAACAATATGCACTATACTTAAGAAGAAAAATAAGATTATGGGTGCTAAAGTGGCAAAAGGAGTAAGAACATTAACGGCACAAATACTTGAAGAAGTGGAAAAGTTGTTATTAATTTGGATACACGACAAGGAGTTGAGGGGTGATAGTGTTTCGGAGGCCATTATTTGTGAGAAAGCCAGGGTGTTGCACGAAGACCTTCTAAAGAATACCCCTGCAACGAGTGATGCAGATAAGAAAGAGTTTAAGGCAAGCAGGGGCTGGTTTGAAAAATTTAGAAAGAGAAGTGGTATCCATAGTGTTACAAGGCATGGGGTTATGTGATGTGATTATGGAAGGGGACTCCCCTTCCAAACAGTAACTCCTCTCCTCCTCCCCCCTCCTCACCATCTTCCATACGCCTACAGCACTCGACAGTAAGGTAAGTAATAACTGGAACACAGTTTTGTAGGTTTATTTAGATGAATTAGGTATAAAAATTTAGTTTGATGTGGGGTTTTTGGGGTAGTCAGGAACGGATTAATTCATTTCCCTTTATTTCTTATGGGGAAATTAACTTCGGAATGCGAGTTTTCGGAAGGCGAGGCGTCTCCAGGAACGGATTAAACTCTTATTCTGAGGTATGCCTGTACACATTATTGCCAAAATCAGTGATTGAATAGAACATAATACTGTATGTACACCTATATTGCCACTTTGAGCTGTCACAGCTCAAAGGAAGTGTCTTGCAACCCACTCCTTATGTTGTTATACTGTCTGGGAACACCATCCATAAATATTCAATTATTGACAGGAAAGACCAAATTATAATTTGGCGATAATCGCACATCACTGGTACACGATAACCCTCATCATATAGTAAGCTTTTAAAATGACAACAGAATTTGTACATCCATATAGATGTATTATAACCATATTTACATTTACATGAAAGCTGGGCACTAACAGTTAAAAACAATATATGATAATTGCATTACCATAGGGATGAAAGGTTAACAATATCCAAATTTCAAGGGTTAATCTTGGGTTTTCTCTTTCCTCTTGATGCCTGTTCTCCAGGATACTTGACTTGTCATCTCTCCTTGAGATTACATCTCTTCTCGAGATAGTTTTCCTCTTTTCCTCTATCAGTGCAGATCAAACTCGACATGCTCTGGTCTTGCTCCCAGATGTCTGTTACAGTCAGAGCCATGTGAAGTATCCACAACCTATGCTAGATTTTGCTGTTGGCCCTTGGCTAGTTTTTGTTGAGATCTTGAACAGTTTGCAGTTTTATTTTCTTCCCCATTTGGTGTATTGCCTGTGTTTGCAGCACTTGCTTTGTGGGGGTGTTCTCTCTGTTGGCCACTTTCTACTTTTGGTTCTTTATTTCTGTGGTATTTCATACTTATCCACATTTGTCCTACTTGGATTTGGGTCAGGCCTGCCATGTTCTGGTACATTACCTGTACCTACTTTTCTACCACCAGCTTTATGGCCTCTTAACTCTGTGTCCCAGAGGTTTTCTTGTTGGGAAGAGGTCCAGAGTGCTTGGATGTCTTCTGGCTCCTATTCGCAGCCAGAATGTTTATTTTTTTATTCCCCTCAGTTATATCTTTCAAATCAAAATTAGTTCTTTATTTGGGTTAGGAATTGGACAGTAAATGTTTAAATACAGTGGGGGGCAAAGTGACACTGACATTCATACTAAACTTGTTTTCTAGCAGATACTTAGTAAAACAAAAATATATTAGTACATAGGATATGTAATGAGATTTTCGTCAAACAAGAGGAGCGAGCCATTGTCTAAGGAAGCAACTGAATGGCTAGCTCAGAAAGTAACTTTGCTGGTACTATATATCCAAAGTCTCAAGACCTAAGATCTTTTTGTATGTGAATTACTCTACTATATTACATGTTTTAATACTAGTTTTAACATCTCTTCTCACAGCGGTAGAGGGCTGGATTCTTTTTGTTACGGGAGTCCATGAAGAGGCACAAGAGGATGATATTCATGATAGGTTCTCGGAGTATGGGGAGATTAAGAATATTCATCTAAATCTAGATCGGAGAACTGGATTCCTTAAGGTGAGCGTTTCAGGGTGGACTATGGCACAGTTTTTTTTTAGGTAAGTTCTGCTCTTGGTACAAGTTATATCAGTTTTGAAAACTAAGACAAAACTTATAAAAAAGTCCTGGATAAAAGATACACTTTAGAGAATGAGTTGGAAAATTTGGTATAGAGGCTGGATGTCTAGGACATTAGTTAAACACACATACTAGTTAAAGATACATTTACTGTATATAGATATTTAGGAAGGTGATTTAATCTGGTTGTCTTGATTTATTTTGTCTGGGAAAAATTTCAAGGATTAGATGGGTGGCTTATGGTGGTGAAGTCTAAACAAATTCTTGAAGATTTAAATGGGTGGTTGCCCTTTTGTCACAGTCAAGGTGGTGGTGTGTCTCTTAGTGAGAGCTTGTTTCTTTAAGTAAAAAGAATGTACAGTGGAAGAAGGAAATGAAGCTTTTGAAATCGTCAAAGAAAGTTGCACCAAATTTTGATGTTAGAGAAGTTATTGACAAATATAATATGAATGTGACAGTGTTGTATGTATAATGCAGTATATATAATGTAGCAAGTACAGTAGTGTGTGTAAATGGGTAGTATGCAAATCTATTTGTAATCAGTTCCATTTCCCACTTCCATGAGATAGGTAGACACTTGCCTAGAAAATATAGAAGTGTTGTAAGAAAATGTAGTCAAAAGTAATCAGCAACCCTTGTTTTGCATAATTTGGCAACATAAGAGTAAAGGAAATTGCTGAAGGTCTTTTGGCCCATAAGAGGAAGCTCTTGTTTATATTCATCCCAGCTCTTTCATGTGTATACAGTAAGTACATGTTACCTATGCTTAAAACATTCAGTGATCCAGCATCTGCTATGTTGCCCAGTAATTTGTTCCATAGATCAACTATACTATTTCCAAACCAGTATTTACCTCAGGTTTTCCTAAATCTAAACTTATCCAATTATATCAATTGTTTCATGTTCTATTTTGTGTTTTTTTTAACACATTAATATTCATGCTATACTATTTCGTCCATTTGTATACTGTACTTCAATCATGAGTAAATCTTTGGAGTAATGTGATGGAATTGAACTGACATTCCAGGTCACCTCGGGTACCTGTGTTATGCATTAGTTATTAGACCATGATAAGAACCAATACAACAGGAAATTAGTACCTGGTACTGTGCTGTCACACTAGCATAATCACAAATAGAATTTAATGTGAATAAATGCCATGTTAGGGAATGTAGAATAGGAGATACGAATCCACATGCAACCTACAAATTATGAGAAAAAGTTTTAAAGAATGTTGATGAAAGTGATCAGTGGTGGTTCTGGATAGAAAACGGTCACCAGAGGATCACACAAACAGTATTGTGTGAGGAGTCTATGATGTGTGCAGCAAGTTGGATCCACCTTGAGAATCACATTTAGGTACATGACAAAAATTAAACAAGTTGTTTATGACCTTTGTGAGATCAAAGTTGGAATGTGCAGTGATTGTATGGTGCCATATTGCAAGAAGCACATCAGTAAACTGGAAAAGTATGAAGCCATGCAATCAAATGGCTTCTGGAACTAAAAAATAAGAGCTGCAAGGTGAGGCTAGAATATGTAAATGCTAAATATATTAAATCTAGAAGAAAGAGGTTATATGGTCACTGCACAGTCACTGGTGACGCAGAAGTGACACTCGCTCCGCATTTCGTGAGCTGTTTTCCTCTAGATTCATATCTTAATTGGGGAGGATTAATCCTTAAATGTATGCCTCTGTGATTGGGTACCTGGTTGTTAAATGATTGGCGAGTTGTATTCCAGGGGAACTAATGAGTAAGGCTTACCATGAGCTATGGTATGGGAAAGCTCTCAGCCTGCTAGCAGGAGTCAGCAGTTATCTAATCTTGTACCCACCTGTGTTAAGAAAAAAAAAAATTCTTGAAACTGCAACTTCAAGAACAAGAGGTCATAGATTCAAACTAAGGAAACAAATCTGCTGCAAAGTGGTAGACAGTTCGAAGAAGTTTGTGACAAGGCGGTGGCCAAAACAATTGGCGTTTCATTACATTCTATGCTGGTTTTCTGGGGGGAGCCCCGTCGGCTCCCCGGAGCTATCCCAGGCTGATATGCTAATGTCAGACTTTGGCATCAGTCATGTGTATGGAGTTCTTAGGCCTACCGGGGACCACGGCCAGAACCGGGCCCCCTCAGAGAGGCAAGGGGAGCAATGGCCTATAGAAGCCCCCGTGTAGTTGGAAGCATTCTATGTCTGCCATCGACCGGAACAGGCACCCAGAAAGGTAAGCGCCCCAAAACAAACCCCTATTCTGGTTAAAATTGCTACCTAATACCGAACTAGTGGATAGAACTCCCCAACCGAAAACAAGCAAATTAGTGTGACGTCACACACTGCCGCGCCGCTGTCTGCGCAGCTCCCCCCTCCCCGGGAGGGGGAAGGGGGAGCCCCAGACCCCCCGCGCCGGCTACCCACACCTCAGTTCTTGAGGCTGATGCTATAGGCGATGGTCGTGTGCTCTGGCTCCGGTGTCGCTACTGCACTGTGCTTTGAGTGTGGTGTTAGTTTTGTGGGTGCGAGAGCCAGGAGTTATCTTCAGTACTCGGGCTGCATGCGCCTAGGGCTGCCTTCCCTAGGTGCCCTGTAAGTACTGCCCTTGGGGCTTGGGGCCACCTTCCACAGGCTCCTCGGGGTCTGCCTCTGCTGGTCCGTTTTACCTTTCGGTTTTTCGGCCGCCTGTTGGGCTCTTGGGTGTTCTGTTCTCCCTTGTTACCGGCAGGTAAGAGGCAGTTTGCACTGGTAGGGGCGCAGGGTGCTGCTCAGCTTGTAATTCCCGACATCGCGGCCGGCTCTGTTCCTTGGGGTTCGCTGTCCTCTTGCGGGGTTTTGTTTTTCTTTTTCTTTTTGCCTGGTGGGGGGTTCTGTCATTTTATTCAGTTTGTTTTTGCCCTTCCACTGTTCTCCTCGGTAGCGCCCCCTGCTAGGTCCCCGTGAGTGTACACGTCCCTGGGGTTCAGCTTTAGAAGTTTGCTTCGTAGTTTTGGGCGCCGGTTTGCAGCACCCTGCCTGGGACTACCTGAGCGCGAGTCCTCTTAAAGTAAACGCTCAGGACCCTGGGAATCCCCTAGGGGGCGCGTGGGTCCGATGGATGTGACCCCGGAGTCCCCACTCGCTGTGTGCGAGTTTGAGGGTTGCTCGGTCCCCTTGTCTCAGGGTGACCCTCATTGTTTTTGCCTCTGCCACGCTGCCTGTTGGGTCGGTGATACTTTCGACCCTGAGTCCTGTGAGTGTTGCTGCTTGCTTGTGACTCAATTTACCCAATCCTCTGATGATTCTATTCGGGTACAGGCGGCACGTGCGTTGCAGTCTAGGTTTCGTCTGTTGCAACGCGCTCGGTTGGTTGCTTCCCCGGATGCCCCGGGGCTGCCCCGCTTTGCTTTTCGAGACCCGGACTTGGGGGTGGGGGTCGCTTCGATCCTGGTTCAGTCCGCACCTCCTCGTCCTTCCCCTTCTGTTCGTTCTGGTCCCCCGCCCCTGCTTCCGGCCCCGAAGCGTCTGAGGGTTTCGGGGTCGGAGCAGGGGTTACTTGATCTCGAGACTCGGGCAGCTTCGGGGGTTGCCCCTTCCGGGGGGCGGCAGAGGCATTCGAGTCTTGTCTCCCGGCCGAAGCTTCAGGGTCTGACCAGTGGGCCCCCCTTCCTCCAGCTTTTCCGGCTGCTCCGTCCTTGTCTTGTGGGGTCGGGGCTTGGGGAGAGGACTCGGCCTCGGGTCCTGTGGTGACGGACCTCGAGGCTGGGGAGGGGCTGACTTGGGGGCCTTGGGCCCCGCTGGACCCCGCCTGGGTTTTTCTTCCCACTGAGCGGGGCTTATTGTTACAAGGAGTGGGGTTTTCTTTCCCCCCCTCTGCGTACGAGTTGGATTTGGTGTCGGCCCCTCCCCGGGTACGGTTCCGTGTTCCCCCGGGTACGTCGGTTCCGTCCTTCCGGAGGTTTTCGGCTTATCGCATCCAACCTGGTGTGGTGCGAGCGGCCTTTGCAGGTTGCCTCCTGCGTGACCCGGATTATGCCTCGGAAATGGATCCGTCCACGTTCAGGTTTGGGACTTCGTTCCCTTTCTGGCTCCGTTACGAGGTTCCGGAGTCATCCTGGCTAGCAGACTGCCCCTTGTTTGGTCTGGATTCCTGGCATTCCTTCTGTCGTTCCCGCACGCTGGAGTGGCGGGAAGCTTCCACGGTGCTTCAGGTTTTCCTGGGGGGTGAACTTGAGTACCTGAATGAGTGCTTGTTTGCCCCTGCCCTTCCCCGCGATGTGGGCGTTATTCAGCTCCATGTGCAGGTTCCCTCCCTTTCGGCGGCGCTCGTGGCGGAGGACTTGCGTGCTCGGGGCCTTTTGTGTTCGGCCTTGCGGTTCTTTTCCCTCCTGGAGCTGTCTTCGGATTGGCTCGTGGAGGATGTGGGGACGCTTGGGTCCGTCCCGGGGTCCGGCACCTTGTCCTCGGCTGCGCGTTCGTCGGCTGCCTTGTTGAAGCTGTTCACGCCGATTTTGCGGGATGCGGTTTCCCTGTTCTATGCTTCCCGTCTCGCGTGTCGGCAGGCGGTGCTGGGTTCCTCCGTGGAATCTGCTTGGGCTCTGGCTCTTAGGCGTTCTTCACCTTTTTGTCCTCTCCTGTTTGGGGAGTCGGCCGTGGCGCAGTTTATTCAGGCTGCGTCGGCGGCTTGTCGTCCGATGTCGGACTTGTTGGTTTTCCGGGGGTCCCGGGGTGGGTCTTCCCGGAAAGGTCGTGCCAGGGCTCGGGGTTCCTCTCGTCGTGGTAGGCCTCTGGTGTCAGGTTTGGGGTTGGCTCCTCCTGCGGACCCTCCCTCGTCTGGTCGGCGCGGTGTTCGCGCTGTGCGGGGTTCTGGGTCTCGTAAGGGTCGCCGGCCCTTTCGCGGTTTGCCCCTTTGACGGGGCGATGGGGGGGCGGCTTGCGCTGTTCGCCCGCGCCTGGTCCCACGATTCGTGGGCCTTTCGGGTCGTGTCTCGCGGCCTGCGGTGGCGTTGGGTGGCCCCTCCCCCCTTTGGGGGGTCGGGGCTGGCGGGGCAGGCTTCTTCCCCTGCACTCTGTCGAGTCGTCTTGGAGTGGGTACGCTTGGGCGTCGTCGAAACGACGTCGTCCCTCAGATGGGTTTTCCGTCTGTTTCCGGTTCCGAAACGGGACTGCGCGGACCTGCGGTTCATTCTGGACTTGTCCCGTCTGAACCCCTGGGTTCATTGCCCCTCCTTTCGGATGACTACGCTGTCTCAGGTTCGGCTCCTCTTGGAGCCGGGTGCTTGGATGGTGTCCCTGGACCTCCGGGACGCTTATTGGCATGTCCCGATTCATCCACGGTTCAGGGACTGGCTCGGTTTTGTAGTGGGGCGTCTGAGTTACCGCTTTCGTTGTCTCCCGTTCGGGTTGAACCTGGCACCTCGCGTGTTCACACGCCTTACACGGGTTGTGGTGGCTCGTTTGCGTCTCCTAGGTGTTCGGGTGTTGGCCTACCTCGACGACTGGCTGGTTTGGGCTCCCAGCCAGTCAGCTTGCTTGCTAGCCAGGGATTTGGTTCTTTCCCAGCTCGCCGGGTTCGGGTTCTTGGTGAACTGGAGGAAGTCCCATCTGGTTCCCTCTCAGGTTCGGACTTGGCTGGGTCTCGTGTGGGACTCTCGGACCGCCTCCTTGTCTCTCCCTCCGGAGTCTCTCCTGCGGCTGCGGTCCCGCCTTCGTCTGTTTCTGGAGGGCCCTCGGGTCACCCGGCGGTTGCTCGAGGGGCTGTGCGGGAGCCTGAGCTTCGCGATGGTGGTCTACCCGCCGGGTCAGGTTTGGCTTCGACGGCTGTTCTGGTTCCTTCGGGGTTCCCCCTTCCGCCTCTCTCGCGATCGCAGAGTTCAACCCCCGGGGGACTTGCGTCGGTTGCTGCGTCACCGGCTTCCTCTTCGGGTTTTCGGGGTTCAGTGCCTTGGCGCCTACCCGAGCCCTCGCTCGATGTGTACACGGATGCGTCGTCTCTCGGCTGGGGTTTTGTGACCAGTGCTCACCAGGCCGGCCATGGGCGTTGGGATCCGTCCTTCCGTCGAGCTCACAGTACGGTGCGGGAGTTCGCGGCAGTGTGGTTTGCTCTGGGGAGGATTCGGGTGGCCCGCGGATCGACGATTCGGCTCCATTCGGACTGCTCTCCGGTGGTTCATTGCCTGAACCGCGGGGGTTCGATGCGGTCCTTGTCTCTTTGGGGTTGGTCGCTTCGGGTGACTCGTCTGCTTAGTTCTCGGGGTTTGGCTCTCCTGGCGGTTCACGTACGGGGCGTGTCCAACGTCTTTGCCGACGCCCTGTCTCACTTCGTTCCCCTCTCCACGGAGTGGACGGTCGACGACGAGTCCTTCCGTTGGCTTTGCCAGACGTTCGGGCGCCCCGAGGTGGACCTCTTCGCGTCGGCGTGGTCGCGGCGTCTTCCCGTTTATGCGGCGCCCTTCCCCGATTGCGAGGCCGTCGGGGTCGATGCCTTTCGGCTCGACTGGTCGAGGTGGGGGTTCCTGTACCTCTTTCCCCCAGTTCGGCTGTTGCTCCAGGTCCTGACTCGCTTAGAGACTTACCGGGGGAGAGTTGTCCTTCTGGCCCCTTGGTGGCCGGCCCAGCCTTGGTTTCAGGCGCTGGTTACTCGGTGTCCGAACCCGAGGGTTTTCCCGCGGCTCCGCCTCTTTCAGCAGATCGGGCCGGTACGTCACGTAGCTGGTTCGATCTTCTCCTCGAGTCTTCGCGTATGGTTTTTTTGACTCGAGTCTATCATCATCTCTATGGTGATCAGGTGGCCTCCTTGTTGGTGTCCCACCTGAGGGCTTCTTCTCGGCGGCAGTATGAAGTTTCCTGGCGGTCCTTCCGTTTCTTTTTGCGTCTTCGTCGTGTTAGCTCCTTGTCTGTTCGGGTGGTCTTGTCCTTCCTCTCGTGGTTGTTTCAGGACCGTCATCTTATGCCTAACACTGTCGCTTCGTATCGTGCGGCGCTGGCGGAGCCGCTTCAGCTTGCTTTCGGTATCGATGTTACGTCTGCGCCGTTTCGCAAGCTGTCTCGTGCATTGTTTCACCTCCGGCCTGCTCATGCGTCGCCTGAGCCGTCCTGGTCTTTGGACAGAGTGCTCGCTTTCCTTTCATCTCCTCGTTTCGTTGTGGCCCCTTCGGTCCAGGATTGTTTTTCCAAGGCACTTTTCTTGTTGGCTTTGGCCTCTGGGGGTCGGGTAGGGGAGCTTCATGCTCTCCTCCGGCGCAGGGGTTTCTGCTCTTTTGGTCGTGGTGATAGTTTTGTTCGTTTGCAGCCGTCTCCTTCTTTTCTGGCGAAGAATGAGACTGCTGCGTTCCGGAGGGGTCCATGGGTGGTTGATGCTTGGTTGGTCGGGCCAGGGGTGCATCATGTTTTGTGTTCGGTTGCGGCGCTTCGCCGTTATTTGCGCGCCACAGCTTCTGTGTCCGGGGACGCGCTGTGGGTTGATCCGGTTTCCCTTCTTCCCTGTTCGCGGGTTCGGGTCTCTCAGGTCGTCCGCAGGGTTATTAGGTCTAGCCAGCCTGCGGTCTATCCCCGTGCCCATGACGTTCGTAAGTTCGCGGCTCTTGCTGCCGTCTTTGGGAATATGTCTTGGTCTGATATTCGGGCGCGGGGATTTTGGCGGTCGAACAGGGTCCTGGCTGCTCGTTACCTTGTGAATGTCCCTGGCCCTCGTCGGGCCTGTGTTGCTTTGGGTCGGCGGTTGCAGCCAGTTGTCTCGGCTTCGAGTTGAGGGGTGAGCGACGTCCGCCTCCCGGGTAAGTCCCTCTTTTTCTGTCTGTGGGTAGTTAGCTCCGGGGAGCCGACGGGGCTCCCCCCAGAAAACCAGCGTTGAATGTAATGAAACGCCATTTTCTGGGTGAGTCCCGGAGGCTCCCCGGCATCCCTCCCTCCCTCCGGTCGGCGGTTTTTCGCGTTTTTGACATCCAGCCTCAAGAACTGAGGTGTGGGTAGCCGGCGCGGGGGGTCTGGGGCTCCCCCTTCCCCCTCCCGGGGAGGGGGGAGCTGCGCAGACAGCGGCGCGGCAGTGTGTGACGTCACACTAATTTGCTTGTTTTCGGTTGGGGAGTTCTATCCACTAGTTCGGTATTAGGTAGCAATTTTAACCAGAATAGGGGTTTGTTTTGGGGCGCTTACCTTTCTGGGTGCCTGTTCCGGTCGATGGCAGACATAGAATGCTTCCAACTACACGGGGGCTTCTATAGGCCATTGCTCCCCTTGCCTCTCTGAGGGGGCCCGGTTCTGGCCGTGGTCCCCGGTAGGCCTAAGAACTCCATACACATGACTGATGCCAAAGTCTGACATTAGCATATCAGCCTGGGATAGCTCCGGGGAGCCTCCGGGACTCACCCAGAAAATGGCGTTTCATTACATTCAACGCTGGTTTTTTGTAACTGTGTGGACCATTGTACATGACGTAATGAACAATTAGTAGAATTTGATACTTTTACTTTATAGTCCAAAAAATAGAGCTAAAAAAATTAAATTTCTAGTACAACTTACATATTCCAAGTAATGTATGTACTACATTAGGCCTCATTGTGTATTTGGCCTAGAAAGGTTAGGTTCGATTAAGTATTCTTTGCAACATTACAAAAACGTTTCCGGTTTGTCCAAATTCAATGGCACCAATTTCTACTCTCTATTTAAAGCCTATTACATAAACATATATAAGATGGTCCTCATCGTTACTATAAGTACTACCTAAGCAGGAAGATGGGCTGGATTAATTCTTTGTAAATGGATAGCCTTTTATTAGTAGCCTTAAATATTCAATCAATGATAACTAGCTTAAAAATGTAACTATCTTTGCAGGGTTATGCACTGGTAGAGTTTGAGACCTTCAAGGAAGCTCAGGCCGCTCTGGATGGGCTTAATGGGACACAGATTCTAGGCCAAACAATCACCGTAGAGTGGTGCTTTGTTAAAGGACCAAGAAAGTAAGTGCTTCTTTAGTGAGTTGTCTCATACTGTGTTCCAAACTGATTATGCCAGTACAAGGCTCTTCATGCTCTTTTTAATTCATTGATAAGAATTTATAAGTTTTCCTTAATTGTTGTTAATTCAATGTACCTATTTTTTGTTCTAATTGAACATCTTGAATTATTGTTAACACGTTTCCCAGATTTATGGTTTGTGAAATAACAAGTGACTATTTCATTCTAGAGAAGGTTAGATGTTTAAGTATTTTAGTTCAAGACTGCATATCCATATTCTATATTTTTTACCATTATGTGAAATGTACTGTATATGGTGTGGGGCAGATGTCTTGGTGGTACCAGAAGAGAATGTACTGTGTATATACTGAGGTAGAAGACTATATGTACCAAGACAGGAAGCAGTGTATATGTACCGAGACAGGGAGCAGTGTATATGTACCGAGACAGAAGACTGTGTATATGTGCCAAGATAGAAGGCTTTCTATATGTACCGAGGCAGAAGGCTGTGTATGCATGTGTACTGAGGTAAGAGGCCATGTATGCATGTGTATCAAGGCAGAAGGCTGTGTATGCATGTGTACTGAGGCAAGAGGCCATGTATGCATGTGTACCAAGGCAGAAGGCTGTGTATGCCTGTGTGCCAAGGCAGAAGGCTGTGTATGCCTGTGTGAAAAGGCAGTACACGTTCATACACAGCTTCATGCCTCGGTACACAAGCATACATGGCCTCCTGCCTCAGACACGAAGACATGTATGCTTGTATACCAAGGCAGGAAACTGTGTATGCATGTGTACCAAAGCACGAGGCCATGTATGCATGTGTACTGAGGGAGTAGGCCGTTTATGTATGATACCAATGCAGGAGGCCGTCAAATAACTCCCTCAATTTCCCTAAGTCAATCAAACCACATCTAGTTAACTTAGCACTTGCTAGAGTTTCTGGGTAATGCCACATAGTTGTGGGATAATTATTATAAAAGATATGATGTGGGATATTTTTATATATACAGTATAAATATTAAATGGCGAGGAATAGATTGGAGTACTGTATTGTTCTCTGATGTCCTCCTTTTTTGTTAACTAATACATGATCTTTTTATATTTGTTTCAGGAGCCGAAAAGAAAGGCGGCGCCGGTGAATATTCGTTTTGTTATTTATGGTCACTTCTTGATTGTATGATTAATCATTAAGGTATTTTTATAAATATATACCGTACTGTAATGTCAAATATTTAATTCACAGAATTATTAATCTTTTTTTTAAGGTTCAGGAACAAATTGGTTTATTGCTAGGTAAAATTATATAATTGTACCTATACATTACTATAATTAGTAGCCAGGAAATATGGTAGGAAAAAATTGTAATTACCTACTGTCTACCTTGTCCTTTGTTATTCAATAAAGATTGTCCATTATATTCTTTGTGATCTGATTATCATTGTATTGATTGATGTTCTGTAGTGATTCTTGTTCTCTCATTATTATGTTTCCTCAAAAATTTTGTAGTTTTGAAATTTGACATTGAGAACTGCTTCTTAACACTAGGATGTTAAGAGCAGATTGGAAGCGAGCACTTAGTGTTATATCCCAAAATAATATCTTTTGACTCGCTTCTGTAAAACTGCATTAACCCTTGCACTGCTCCAGTTGGTATCTGCCATTTCCTTCTGGGCTCCAATCACCAGTTGCTATTTTTTCCTTTGGTTTATTAACTAATTTTTAAGCATGTGCACCTCACCATAGTACTTTAAAATAGCTGTGCTTTTTAGGGGTCAAGAGACAATACATGATATCTTAACTACTTCACATCGTGTAATAACTAGACACCCACGATATTTGTCTTAAACCTTGTCCAAAATTGTAACTCGAACTTCACATTTATGACTGAATGGTAGTAACAGAACAGTGATTCTACTTACAACAAACTGTTTTATGACCTTTTAATACAAAATTATGTGACTTGTGGCATTTTCAATGTTCTCTCGCAGATGGCTTTTTCCACTCAGGTATCATGTTTTGCTTCATTATTGAGTTAGGACCTCAAAAACAAAAACACTTTTACTTGAAATTTTCGAAGTACAATATTCTTAAGGTAAGTAGCATTAGGTACTATCAGGAGATGTAAATACAGGGCTCCTTTATTGAGTGAAGCTGTGAGCAGTGTGTGAACATGTAGCTCAGGTGATTGCTTTTCATCCATTCTTGTCACAGCAGTATGAATTTGAATGTTTATATCTGTTCAGTGTCAAAACAACTCATTGGTGTCTACTTGTAGCTTTATATAAAGTCAGAAGATCTGGTCCACGAATAATTTGAAAGATACTGATACTCCATACAACTGGCACACTTGTCAATCTATGAACAGTACTGTATACTGGTGGTATTCTTTATACAGTATTTACTGTACTCGCACAGCCATGCTTTATATGGTCATCATACTATTACAACTCATCAGGTCAAGTGGGCATTGTGGGATTGGTATCCATATCAGTCCCTGGGATACTGTTTGGCCCCTTGGTGGTTACTCGCACATACTAACTTCTCCTCGGGGAGGAGATCGGCTGAAGGGAATTGATTGGAAACGACTACATAATTACTGCTACTATCTACTCTATTCATGGTTAGGTTAGGTTTCCTTAGGGGTCAAGAGACAATACATGATGTCTTTTAACTACTTCACATCATGTAATAACTAGACACCCACGATATTTGTCTTAAACCTTGTCAAAATTGTAACTCCATTTGTAATTATTATTACTCCATAGCAGTAATAATGATTACTGCTATTATCTACTCTATTCATGGTTAGGTTAGGTTTCCTTACATTTGGTTTTAATACAGTATTATTGGCGATAATATGGAATTCGAAAACTACTTGTGTGCCCAATAACTGTTTACAGAAAACTAAATTCTTCAAAGGAAACTAAATTCTTCAAAGTTGCTCGAATGTAACAACTCTTGTATATATCTCAAAAAAAAAATAAGACCTGACCAAACGTAAACTGTCAACAAAATTATTCGCACACCCTCCATCACTATGTGATGGAGTGTGTGCGAAAAGATACGTGAATTCAGAGATAATTCTGAAACACATCTTTCATAGATGTGTAAATATTTCATTCAAAATGATCTGGTACCAGAAATTTTAGCCAAATATCTCTAGTTTGCTAACTGTAGGTAGTAACTAAGTGACTGTAACCTATCCACCGCTGCCCACTGGATGGGGCACGGTATGCAGGACAAACATATCAATTGTGACACTAGCTCTCCACATATGTCAGTTGCTTAATTTAGAAACTGTACTTGTGGTCGATCTCGAACCCATTTATAATGTGACGACTTATACTGAATTTTTAACTAGCTCATCAAGATTGTAATTTGCTTAGCTAAATGAATTGTGGGGTTCAGTCCCTGAGCCCATTATGTGCCTCTGTAACCCTTTCCACTACTCCCCACAAGATGGGCATGGGGTGCATAATAAATGAACTAAACTAAAAAAAAACTCTTATTTAATGGGATTCCAACATGGGATGGGATCCAGTTTAGGATGATTGAGTCCTTTGCCTTTAGGAAAGGACACCTAGATACAAAATTGTGGTAATTATCTCCACTTATTTTTTCCTAATACTGGAAGTGCAGCTTTTGAGTCTGTGTGTATGATTGCATTTCGAGTGTTTTGTGCAATCAAATATGTGAATGCCTGTTGTATGGCAAACAGCTCAGTTTGGGTTGATGATATTAGTCCTCACAGTCTACAATAGGCCTGTTTGCTGTCCTTGCAAAGAGCAGCACCAACACTCATATTCTGTGTCAACCGAACCTTCTGTGAAGATGTGGGTGGCTCCTGCTACTGCAATGCTGCTCACTTGCATTTCTATGATGCGCCTTTGGATTGTTGGATCATAGGCAGCCCTTTTCATCGGAAGACCTTCTGTTAATATTTTGAAGGTAGGCTCCTCTCATGGTGGGGGAACACGTGTAGTTTGGGTGTGGTCGATCACCTCTATCCAGAATCATGCTTTTGATAGTCTGTTTAAGACTTATCCCGCACTAGCAGCCCAAGAGTTACCATTGTTTCGGCAAAGTCCGACCACTAAGACCTGTAGTACTGGGACTGGATCAGGGAAAACATTTATCTTACTGATAATCGTAGCCATTCTTTGCAATATTCTTTCTTGAAAAAGGGGCAAACCCGTTTCCAGTCTTAGAGTTTCAAGCTTGGTTCACATAGGGGCTCCCAGGGCTGCTCTCATGGCATTGTTTTGTGCCATTTCAAGCTTTTTCCACTATTGTTGTGATAGGCTTGTGATTGCAGGTGCTGCATAGTCGATCACTGATATGACTGCCTGTACAAAGCATGTGCGAAGAATTTGCAGATTGGCTCCTCTAGAGAGGAATGTTAGTGACAGGCAGAAGATTGCCCTCCGGGCCGCAATTCTCTCGCAAGTGACCTCAGCATTAAAATGTGTGTGTCCAGGATTATTCATAGATAATAGTAAATGTCCACCCATTCAGTTGGTTGTTGGGCTTTACTATTTTTATGGGCATGGCTTCTGTCTTGGTGGGGTTGAGTTTGATACCAATCTGCTTCTCTTCACTGATGCATCTAAGCATTTGGGTGCAAGGCGCGCTGCATCCCTCCCTTTTATGATGATGGCAAAGTCGTGCACATAGTTTAGCAGCCTGCAGTGTTGTGGGAGTTTCAACCTCATTATTCTATCAATTAAACAGTTGAAGAGAAGGGGGCTGAGGGGGGGGGCAGCACCTCCTTGCAGGTGTACCATTTTCATGGCTTTTGTATTCAGAGACTGCCATGAAATTTCACTCTTGCTTCTCATAAACAGACAGTTTTTGGTGATTATTCACAATAAGTGATTATTCTTGATAAAGAGGAAGGTACGGGTAAATAAACAAGGACTGGGGGTAAGGTGAGGAGCAGGTAAGAATAGGATGAGAGGTAAGAATGGGATGATGGCTAGAATAAGGGGAAGAAAAGTAAGAGGTAGGCTCAAGTCAGATCACATTTGTCAAGAAGGTTGGAGCATTTAAGTATGTACTGTGAAAGGGAAGAGTCAACAGCAAGAAAGACAGAACTAAGGTTCAGGTTGGATATGTTGCTTATCAGAGCCGATGCAATAAGACGGCGTCTGTGAAGAGCAGAGGCAGGAAACATTATTTTAGAAGACCAATCTATAGGATGACTAGAGTCCCTAACATGACAGAAGAGAGCATTGTTTGTGTCTGTGGACTTAACGTTTCTTTTAACAATTAAGGAAGACAAACAATTGAGCTCGGACCTGCTGAAGGAAGACCATCGCTCTACCTTCCAGCCCAAGTGAGTGAAGCCAGGTTCAGTACAGTACATTAATTCCTGTTACGGTGATGTTTGATGATTTGTAAAAGGGTCTTGGGGATGAAGTATTCAATATAGTGTCCTTCAACACCCTCAGCAGTTAACACATGTGCTCATTCCGCCGGCTTCCTGTGCTCGTCAAAGCCACTAATGTTAGTAGCCCTCAGGTAAATTCAGGTAAATAGTTTATTATTTATTTATATACAAGAAGGTACATTGGGTTTGTGAGAATACATAGCATGGTATTTACAATCTTGTAAAGCCACCTAGTACGCGCAGCGTTTCGGGCAGGTCCTTAATCTAACAGATAATTTTAAGTAGGTAAATTCTAGCGGAATTAATAAAATGATAAATGTTCTCACAGCTACCATCATGAGAGAGAACCCAGTGGTAAACCCTCAGGTCAACTTTCTCTCCAGTCTCTCTCTCTCCCATCGTCCTCCCCCATCCAGAGAGAACTTCCCCCAACTTCCCCCCGTCAACCGGAGGGCGCCGCCCCCCACGAGGGGACACCCCCGCCACCCGCCTCCACCCTGACCCCCCACCCTGACTCCCTGCCCCCCCCCGCCCCCCCACCCCCCCCCCCCACCCCCGTCGCCGCCACTCCGCATGCGGGCCGCCACAAGAAGGGTGCCGGGGCCAGGCTGGTTACACCACCCCTTGAAATAACACACAACACCGGTCTGTATCCTGCTCACCTTGATTAGTTAAGACTACTGGAGTGTATCGCTGTGATCTGTGGTGTTGTGAGGGGCAGAGGAGGGTCCCTAGAGCCCCGGGGCGAGGAGCTCCTCCTCCTGCAGCTATAGTCTGCTGCAGCAGCCAGTCTGCCTTCACCCATATCCTGCAGGCTCTACTGCACTACGGCTTGTAACTCCTGCAGGAGACGACTCCGGAGCCACGAGATACAAGGAGTTGTTCAGTATTGTCCAAGTTAGTGCAACAGTTTATACAAGATGCCGTCACTCCATTACATCCCGTTATTTACTAGTTCTTTTTCCACCCAGAAGATTCTGTCAGAAAAACTGTCTTCATTTCCAACTTGTTCTCTTTAAGCTTGTTACACTGAATGGTAGAGTTAGTTTAGGTCACTAGGGCAGTTTACCACTGGGGCACCTCAAACCTAACCTAACCTAACCCCGAACCTATAACCTCAAACCCCAAACCTTATAAATATGTGAAGTGACAAACATATGAGGTTACATAGTCATTTTTGTTTAATAAGCTATCGAGATGTTTTGAACAATATTCTTTGGGCATTCATCTATTCCCACATGGTTGCACATTTTTGGGATACTATACATAGGTTGACCTATGAAGGTCAATCAGGTGGTGATTGACCTATTGATTGATGGCTGGTGTCCAATACACCAGCCATCTGATGTATTGGACACCAGACTCCAATATGGTGTCGGACACTTCCCGGGCAGACCGAGGTGTTTGGGCACATTTCCTTAGGCAGCAGTTGAGGGCTGCATCTTGAGGAAGGCCAGTCACCCCTAGACAATTTTAAAACACTTTCTGTCCCTAACAGTGGGAACCCGCATTGTATATGAGGCCTAGTGACCCTAGTGAGTGAGTGTCTGACACCATATTGGAATCTGACCCAAGTGTCAGTTCGGTCAAGACTATTCAGTTGTGGCTCGACTGCTGTCCACTGTGCTACAGTACACATGATTAGTTAGGCTAAGAAAAACACCAGGTGTTATAAAACACCTGGTGTTGTTCTTCAGCTATATCTTGCCCCTGTTAGGCCCCATTTGTATTATGCAGTTCAGTTTTGGTCGCTGTACTGTAGAATGGATATACAGTACAGTACTGTAAATTCACTAGAAAGCGTCTAGTGTATGATGAGGAAGTTAATCCCACATGTTATTGTTAACATCTGTTAATGATGATGTTAACGGATGACATTAATCCATTAACACAATTAACTGATTGTGTTAATCCGTTAATACAATTAATGGATTGCGTTAATCCGTTAATGCAATTAACTGATTGTGTTAATCCGTTAATACAATTAATGGATTGCGTTAATCCGCAAATTAGAAAACTGTCATGTGAAGAGACTGCCTCCAGATACGAGAATGAGACCTTCGAGAACAAAGATCTGAAATAGCAATGGCAAGCAACAGCTACCAAAGAGAGGTGCTGAGAAACTATCACCTCAGGAAGGAGGAGAGGAGAAAAAAGGAGAAGGGGGCATGGTAGCTAGGGGCCCATGGCAAATCCAAAGATTGGGCCAAGTCAGCCTTCCAACACACAAGGCAGGTGGTGCAATAAAAGGACTTGAGCATGTATCTGTGCAAGACCCCATGTCCAGAGAGAGCAGGAGCAAACACGCAGTCATTGAGTGTGTAATGGTCAACACCTAATGCCACTGAAGTGTGAGGTGACTGTTGGCACAATCAAAAGCTGTGCCAAGTATGATGCAAGAACAAAGGATTGTCCGCTAGCCAAGAAGACTCCGGAATATCATAACACACTTGCTTGGCGTTTCGCAGTTTTGAAGATCCCAGATTCACCCTGGGCATGAAACACCAGAAGCGAAGAGGAGGACCTTGTCAGGAGATTGAAGGACCATTGCCAGAGAAGATAACTGGCAATGCAAGGGACAATGATGAGGGGAAGCACTCGTGGAAGGGAACCCTGAGCACATGCAGCTCTAAGTGCACTACTAACAAGGCTCGCAATACATGGCAGTATACAAAAAAAGCCACCTAGGCAAAAAAATAAAACCAAACACTTAACTGACACCAGAGCCTGCATGAAAGAGAGGTGATCCGGGAACCACTACAGCAGTCCTGTCATGACCACATCAGCATGAAAACTGACTGCTCAGACCCCAGAAGGTGGTGAGCCTCTTTTTTTTTCCCTACCCCCAAAAAGAGGGTTAGGTGAGGCGAATGAGCTCACGCTAGTTCCAAGAGATTTGATCATTTGATTACATAGTTGGGGAGTTCATTAGGCAGGTTTTGAGGCTTTGGTCTATTTTGAACCAAACAATGGTTTGTTTTGACTAGGTGACTTTCTGGAAAGGCAAGTACAGTAGATTTATTTTCAAGAGGAAGGGGTTTTAGTGAGATTTATAAGCAGACCTTTTTTTTATGAAGGGAAGACAAAGCACAAATTTTTGAGTGTTGGAAATATGTGTACAATGTAAGAAAGTTGTTTTAGCCTGAGAGTTAGCACAATTTAGGAAGTGTGGGTTGGGTTATTTGTTTCAACCATGTCATTGTGACATTCTTTTCTTCTATCAAGTATTTCAACTTAACAAATGCTTTAAATTCTGGTTTAGAAGTCCTTTCAAAACTATTTATAATATTAAATTATATGCTAAAATTATTTATAATATTTTTATTGAGGCAACCTGGTAATTTCTGTATTGGAACAACCTTGTAAAGGAGCTTTACACACAGAGATCACACAAATGTGATGCATCAAATGAACAAATCCACAAGGGCCATGACGCAGGTTCGAATCCTCGTCACAGCCCTTGTGGATTTGTTCTTGTAAAGAAGTGTCGGCTCCAAAAAAAATAAAAAAAATATGAAGTTTCATGGTAAAGTTTGTCTTGATTATACTTTCAGACAACTGAGCAGTCTATCAAAATGAAGTGTCATTACGAGGTGCTTGGGGTCTCCCAGAAGGCCACAGACAGTGACCTCAAGAAAGCTTATCGCCAGATGGCTCTTGCTTGGCATCCAGGTGAGATTATTGTTTCCAGCTTTTGTGGAGTTCTAGTGAGGGACAAATGGCATCCATGTATCTAAATTCTTTCCATCTTTCCTTTACCTATAGCTATACTGAAGTCATTTTCTTTCTACTGCATTATCATTCATTGCACCTCATACGTTAATTAACTTTAATTTTTATTTTGTTTTAAATTTGCAGTGTGGTGTGATACCTGGAGACTGGAATCATATATCATCTTGCCCCATTCATACTGAGTAGTAATGAGTATTCCTGTTGTAAATGGGCAATGTAGCCCCCCTTCCCCCTTTGTGGCAGGCTTTAGAAAGTTAAGTTTAGGTGAGAGGCCAGAGAGATGATGACTTTGAACACACTTAAAAAAAGCAACCTTTTTTGTTATAGTATTTTACTGACTATATAATTAAATGTAGGGGAAAGCTGGATATATTTTCTCCCATTGTTTGCCTATTTGGTGGCCTCAGTTTTGGACAAATCACGTTGGTCCATACTCCATTTTGTAGCACTTGGCTTATGTTACAACTTATTTATAAATTACAGTATACTGTTATATGTTATAGAATTTGAGCAGCATATATATTAACAAAAATATAATTTTCATATAACTACTAAAAAAAAGTTTAACTCCACATTTAAATTCACATTAATCTGTTTCAAGTTCCACTAAGCTTGCTACAACGTTATGTTCCATTAGCTGTGCAGTCAGCACCTGCATATTGTGAATAAGGAAAAGTATGAGAGATACCCAGGGTTGGGGAGAGTTTTATTTTATTTATATATACAAGAGTACTTACATTCTTGTACAGCCACTAGCATGCGTAGTGTTTCGGGCAGGTCCTTAATCCTATGGTTCTCTGAATGCGACCTACCAAATCGTTTAACAACCAGGTACCCATTTTACTGTTGGGTAAACAGAGGCTTAGATGCCCAGTAAATCTTCCCCGGCCAGGATACGAACCCAGGACAAAGCACTCGCAAAACACCAGGCGAGTGTCTTACCACTACACTGCGGGGATTGACGATTTGGGGGCGGGGAGGGATTCTAACTATATCATCTCAATTTTTAATAATGTTCATAGGGGAAACAGCTTTTAAATGTCATACTATATATGACTGCATCCCTTCTACCCAGCTCAACTGTTTTTGATATAGTATAGTAAAGTTAGTTATATTTAATAGACCCATCCAAATTTAATTGCTTACCACCAGCATTACTGCCTGTGAGAGTGAGGGCTGTCATAGGCAACCCTCACTGCTGCCATGTCCTGCCCACTGCCATGCTGTCTCATCATAGTAATGCTCAGTTTAATACTGTATCTCACTGACATACATTGTGCTTATCCCCTATAAGCTAGTTTTTGTTAATGATGGTTTTATAGTTTATCATAAAAACATTGGAAATAGTGCTGTGAGAGTAGAGGAAGGTATTTGACGTGCAGCTAATAAGGAAAATATAATTCCTGTTGTTGGGAGCAGGAAGCCTGTGTATGTGCAGTGTATATATTTTAGGCTTGTATTCAGGTCCCCACTATGTTGAACTACTTATCTTCCCTAGGATGTAGCCTCACAACAGTTGCCTAACTCCTGGGTACCTACCAGTATTTATTGCTAGGTGGACAGAGGCATTAGATGAAAGGAAATGTGCTCGACCATTTTTGTCCTGCCGGGAAATTGTATTAGATGGAGAAGAATAGCCTCTTTTAATTGAGAGAAAATAGAATAAGTGTTTATAGAAAGAAGTTAGAAACTCATCGACTTTTAATGCTGTAAATTAAATACTCATAACCTGTATGAGTGATGAACAAGTTAGGGGTCCTGGTAGTACAGTTGGGTTTGTTTCTCACAATCAAGAATTCCGGGTTTGAATCCCCGGTGTGACAGAAATGGTTGGGCGTGTTTTCTATCACCTAATGCCACTGTCTACCTAGCAGCAAGCAGATATCCAGGAGTTACATTCGGGGGGGGGGTCTGTAATTCGACCTCAGGTTGGAGGGAGGGGGACTTGATATAAGGCTAACATGTATAAATACAATCTGGTTGCCTGTCCTCCGACACAGTGAATTATTATTATTAAGTGGATTTCACTGAATAAAGTCTGGGAAGCCACCTTCATCCAAACTTTACAAGCCTATATGAAAAATATCTTGAACATCAGACAAAAAAAAAACCTGTACAAAAAAGGCTAGTAGACGGGCTGTAAAGTGCTGAACATAACTTTCCGATAATCATAGTTAAGTGAAGGCTGCTAGGTAAAAACCATAATACCACCACCATTCTAAAGGCTCCTGCATATAATACCAGCCTTGTGAAGCATAAGAGAATGTTCAGAGATTTGCTTCAAGACTGGTAAAAAAAAAAAAAAGGTTTGAGAATTGTTTTAAGGAATGATTATGAATGCTAGCCCTAATCATACTAGGAGGAGGGAGCAATACTGAGGGCCATAGATGAAGTGGATTGAGATTGTTTTCTAGATAAGGAAAGGTAGGGTGAGAGGACACGGTTGTAAATACAAACGAGTCAGAAAGCATACATAAATATTCTTTGCAGTGCAGGTAGCAATCAAATTGACCTTGAAGTAGAAATTGTGGAAGAAACTTTGATCAACAACTTTGAGAAAATATGATTTAGCATAAGAGCATCAGGTAGTGTAAAAGTACCAGGTACAATAGCTAGATCTCGCTCCCTGTAGACGACGTTAAGCACAGTACAGGTACTATTCTAAACTACAACAGCACTGAAAATCTCTACCTCTTCCCACTTCTTAAAACAGGTTGTGATGATCACACCAGCCTAAATTCATTATGTACACTGTACTGTACTCATATTCTTCATATTTACTGCAGCACATTGCACCCCCTGTACCCATTACACCACTTTTTCACACGCATAATGTTATGACAGCGTGTGGATACCTCTCTTGTTCATGTACACTTAAGATATATTGTTTTCTATGTAGTACAGTACTTGTTACTGCCGCAGCATCACTATGCACTTGGCAGATTTTATTCTACCTTACTTATATTTTCAGACAAGAATCCAGACAACATGGAAGAAGCAAAAGTTCAGTTTCAGTTAATTCAAGCTGCATACGATACTCTTTCTGACCCACAAGAGAGAGCCTTTTATGACCGCAATCGGGACAGCATTCTTAGAGGAAAAGGTATGATTGCTTTTTAATAATTAATCTCATATACTGTATTTACTTTGCATGTTCCAAAAGGCAGTTAACCACCGCACTGTGCAGATCACCTTGAGGCGCTAGATCGGGCGTGCGCACAGCGCCTCGGGGTGATCGTAGGTACAGTATACACTGTAGTGTAGGATTCAAAACTGGTGTGAGGTGACCTGAGTACGAAATGGATGCCTAAGGCCACACGGGGGTTTCTATAAGCCATTGCTCCTCATGCCTCTCTTGAGGGGGCCAGGTTCTGGCTCATAGTTCTCGTTAGGCAAGAACTCCGTGCACATTGACTGATGCCAGAAAGTTATACATATCCATTCAGCCTGGATAGCTCTGGGGAGCCTCCGGGACTTAAAATGGCTTTTCATTACATTCAACGCTGATTTCTTGCATATTTCGATCAGTCATTCATGGACCATCTCGTTGCAGAGATGAACCGATGCGCTCTGTAACTCATTGACTCTCAACTTGAGGGGAGAAGACCCCCTCAATTATAGACCTGTATCATTGACAAGTGTAATAGTCAAAATATTGGAAAAACTAAATTGGTAGAACACCTGGAAAGAAACGATATGATATTGGACAGACAGTATGGTTTTCGATCTGGAAGATCCTGTGTATCGAATTTACTCAAGTTTCTATGATCGCACCACAGAAATTTTACAGGAAAGAGATGGTTGGGTTGACTGCATCTATCTGGACATAAAAAAGGCTTTCGACAGAGTTCCACATAAGAGGTTGTTCTCGAAACTGAAACATATTGGAGGGGTAACAGGTAAGCTTTTTAACATGGACGAAAAATTTCTAACTGGTAGAAAAATAAGGGCCGTAATCAGAGGCAATGTATCGGACTGGAGAAATGTCACAAGTGGAGTACCACAGGGTTCAGTTCTTGCACCGGTGATGTTCATTGTCTACATAAATGATCTGCCAGATGGAATACAGAATTATTTGAACATGTTTGCTTCTGATGCTACGATAATAGGAAGGATAAGAAACTTAGATGATTGTAATGCCTTTCAAGAAGACCTTGACAAAATAAGTATATGAAGCATCACTTGGCAAATGGAATTTAATGTGCATAAATGCCATGTTATGGAATGTGGAAAAGGAGAACATAATCCCCACACAACCTATAAATTATGTGGAAAATCTTTGAAGACTTCTGATAAAGAAAGAGATCTAGGGGTGGTTCTAGATAGAAAACTATCACCTGAGGACCACATATAGAACGTTGTGCGAGGAGCCGATGCTACGCTTTCTAACTTCAGAATTGCTTTTAAATATATGGATGGCGAAATACTAAAGAAATTGTTCACGACTTTTGTTAGGCTATAGCTAGAATATGCTGCGGTTGTATGTTACCCATATTTTAAGAAGCACATCAACAAACTGGAAAAGGTGCAAAGACATGCTACTAAGTGGCTCCCAAAACCAAAGGACAAGAACTACTGTACAAGGAGAGGTTAGAGGCATTAAATATGTCAAAACTAGAAGATAGAAGAAAAAGAGGCGATATGATCACTACATACAAAATAGTAACGGGAATCGATAAAATTGATAGGGAAGACTTCCCGAGACCTGGAACTTCAAGAACAAGAGGTCATAGATTTAAACTAACTAAACAAAGCAGCTGAGGAAATATAAGAAAATTCACTTAATCAAACAGAGTGGTAGAGGTTGGAACAAGTTAGGTGAGAAGATGGTAGAGGCCAAAACCGTCAGTACCAGTACTTTCAAAGAGTTATACGACAAAGAATGCTGGGTAGACGGGCCACCACGAGGGTAGCTCTCATGGTGAATGTCTTTCTGCTCTCCTGAGGTAAAAAGACATCCAATTAAATGACTTCTAGAACTGACAAACAAGAGTTACGTGGAGAGGTTAAAGGTGCTAAATATACCAAAGTGAGAAGATAGATGAAAAAGAGGTAATACTTTTGCATGATCACTACATGCAAAATAGTAACAGAAATTGAGAAAAGTGACAAAGAAGAATTCTTGAAATCTGCATCTTCAAGAAGAGGCCATAAATTCTAGCAATAGACTTGTATGCTAAGTTGGGGGTGATGCAGGCCAGAATTTTAATTTTTTCTTATTTTAAATAGAAAATAAAAATCTGTGTTTTGATGAATATTTCATATTGTTTGTATTACTGTTCAAATTATATAATTTATTGTTGAGTTATAGTTTTGAATACTAATTTTCTTTTTCCTTTTCAGCTTCAGGATCAGATCCTAAACCAGAAACTATAGACCTGTTTGAGTACTTTTCTTCACAGTGTTATTCGGGTTTCAGTGATTCAGAAAAAGGCTTCTACACTGTATACAGGTAATGTGCAAATTTTACTGATGTTTTATTATTAAATATTTCCTGCTTTGACAATGTATACTGTATGTACAATTTATATACTGTAACTCAGGTCTGGAATCTTCTGTCATACAAAGCCTATATTCTACTTAGTGAAGATTTCATCAGCCTGCACATTGATTTCATAAGGTCACATTTTTTGGAGTAGGATAGTACACTGCCTTGCCCCTAGTTCAACCTTTAAATATCCAATTATACCGATTATGTAGGTGCGTTCCCGACCATGCATCCTCCACCCTCCTAAGAAGTGCCAGACCAAACAGGCTGTAGTGGATATGTGGGCATGCATGCTGCTCTAACCTGTAGGACCAAACTCTTACAAGTCAAGCCTGGCCCTGGGCTGGGCTTGGGGAGTAGAACAACTCCCAGAACCCCATCCAGGTACAAGGCTCAGCCTAGTGCATGGATATTTCATAAATGATTTCAAGATAATTTTATATACACTGTAAAAGACCACTTGAAATGTGGTGAACAGGTAAGGGTGACATGATTGACGGGTAAAAGGAGAAGAGTTTGGAGTGACCAAAAGAGTTGTAGTAGATATGTGGGCCTGCGGGCCACCCCAAGCAATAGCCTGTCGGACCAAGGTCTCTCAAGTCAAGCAGTTGATGAGTCACAATAATGTGGCTAAAGATATGATGACCAAACGACACGTCAGAAAACTAAGAAACGATGACGTTTGGTCCGTCCTAGACTACAGTATTATCAAGTCTTAATTTTCTTGTGGGTTATGGTCAAGATATTACAAGTCAAGCCTGGCCTTGGGCCAGGCCTAGGGAATAGAACAACTCCCAGAACCCCCTACAGGCACAGTCGAGGTACAAGCACAGGTTTGACATGTACAGTATATGAATAAATTTGGGGTAGATATAAGTAGGAGATGTCACATACGGGGCAATAAGCTTTCTGCAGTTTCCTTAATTCTTATGGTTTTGCCAGAGAGCAGCAAAATGGCATTATTTCTTTGACAGCGCATCACATTCACATGAAGCTCATCCAACAGCCTGTTGGACCAAGCTCTCAAGTCAACCCTGGTTCCAGGGTTGACTTGAGCTTGTTCTAGCTAGGCTTGGGAAGTAGAACTCCCAGAACCCCCATCCAGATGCAATCCTGGTACCTATTCATCTGAAGTCAGGGACTGGCTAGATTTCGTGTGGGTCATCTGTTACTGCCACCGGGTCTTTTCTTTTGGATTGAACCTGGCGTTCAGAATATATATCTGATAGATGTGGGTCATGGTGGCACAACATATCTTTTGGGGACTGTGTCTTGGCCTTAATGACTGGCTGGTTTATGTGCCTGCCTTCAGACCACAGATCTGGTCTTTCCTAGTTGGGAAGGTTAAGGTTCCTTGTCAATTGTTTGTAATCCCAGTTAGTTCCATTGCAGGTTTAAGTGTAGCTGGGCCTGATCTGAGACTCCAGATTGGTTTTCCCGTCAGTCTTTGGTGGTGTTGAATTATTTGAACTCTTGCATCATTTTTGTGGTGGAGAGAGCTCCAGTCCTGAATTTTGCCAGCATGGGTAAACCAGTGCAATAGCTGAATTTATTTATTCATAGTGCTGTACTTTAATGCATTTTTTTCCCTCAGACAAGTGTTTGAGAAGATTGCTGCAAAGGACATGCAGTATATGAATGATGAGGAAGAAGAAATAATTATTCCAAACTTTGGCTGCAGCGACACTGATTTAGAGGTAATGATTAACAATGACTAACAATGTTGTTTACAGAGTAAGTCACGATAACTTCATTGGAACAGATTATACACTAAACCCACACGTTAGCAGGAAAAGTGGCGATGTTTCAGCCCATTGCAGACCATTATCAAATTGAGACTGAAAATTGAGTTGCAGATAAAGAATGGGAGGCAAACAGAGAGTGGAGACATAACAGGCTGCATAAGTGGTAAGGAACCTGAAAATGGGTTTGATAAAATCAAGTAAATAGAAAAGTGTTTACTTTGCTGACGTAAACAATGCTCACCTGTGTCATTACTTGAACTCTTACTGCCGACTTTCTTATAGGGCTGCTCTTTGGCTCGAGCTGCTCTAGTTTTCATACTGCCTCTTTGTACCTCCTGACCCTAGTGTACTCATTTCTAGCCCTTCTTAGTACTTCCTTATTTGTCTTGGTACTCTACATTTTTTTTCCAACTCCTCTTGTTTTTGTCTAATGGCATCTATTTTGCAATAATACAATACTGTCTACATTTCTGGGCAGGCAAGTGCTCTTACCATATACATTTCATTTCTAATACTAATGTTCTTTCTTTTTGTCTTTGTCTTTCTTGCTATCTTTCTTTCTTTCTGTCTTTGTCTTTCTATCTTTCTTTTTGTCTTTCCTGACATGAACAATGCAAGCTCTGACATGACCTGTGACAGCTCTGACGTGACCTGTGCTAAGCTCTAAAGTGACCTGTACGAGCACTGACGTGATCTGTGAAAGCTCTGACATGTCTTATGTGAGCTCTGACGTGACCTGTCTGAGGCTTTGTTGTGACTTATATTTTGGTTATTTAGAAGTAAACACTCAATGCTTTTCTTCTTACTATCTACAGGATGTGGCTGAGTTTTATGGTTACTGGTCAAGTTATTGCACATCGATGGATTTTCATTGGGCAGACGAGTATGATATCCGTGAGGCACAACGAATTGGGCGCTGGGCTGAGAAGGTGGGTACTGCTATTTACACAACAATAATTTGGATGATAAAACTATTTAATATTATACTGTACTGTAAACAAAATTGCCAACTTTTTAATTCTCTTGAATCAGATGACTATAGAGCTGGGAAGGTAAGCAGGGAAGGGAATTGTGGGATAAGGAGGCAGGAAGGTTTAAGTAGGGATTAGGATATAAGGTGTAGGGGTTTTGCTACAGGATAGTGAACCCAACCACTGTTCAGTGGTTCTGTTCATCTGTTGTTCAACTGTTCATCTTCAGTTTGGCATGGTTCAGCCATTATGGATAAAGTGCTAGTGCGCACACACACATGCACTGTTCATAATGGACACATTTGCTACAAATTGCAGCGCCCTGTTTTGAACTCCCTGTAACTCGAGCAGGTTGGATTTTTTGGCAAATTAAGTGGGGTGCATGGATATTCTAAGAGTTCCTAATTAGCATTCTGTACAGGTGCAGTTTGGCATGCTCTAGGGCCTGACTGAAATGGCACAGTATTGCTAATTGTGCTTTGGCCATTGCTGCTTTCTTGTTTATATGTTCAGTGGAATTAGCAGTCTTGATATTTCATAGCCCAGGATTGTAGTGGAGTTCCATACTCTTACCAGTGTGCCTCCAATGTTGATGGCTCCACATGAACTAGCCCAGCAGCCTATTGAGCTGAGCTGCATTGATTTGGTATTGATTGATTTGTACTGATCTGTATTGATTTGGGGTTATTGGTATTATTGGAGTTTGCACTCTTCCCATCTTGCTGTGTTAGCTAGCTCTTGTTTTGCCTTGTTGATTACCTTTTGTTCCCTCCTTTGACCAGCTGGTGTCGATGTAGCATGAATAACATCATCGGCAAATTGGGTAATAATGGTGTCGTCGTATACAGGGAGGGGGACATCATTGACAAATACACAATATAGGATGAAGTGGAGTGGGCTCATGCATGCTCCTTGGGGCGACTCCTGGTGATGGGGTAAATGCTTCTGCTACCTTGTTGTTGAAGAGCAGAACAATCACCGTGTCCTTCAGAAGGTTGTTAAACAGTCTTAGGAAGATAAGGTAGTTGGTAAGGTAGTCAGTTTGAATGAGAGACCATTGTGCCAAATGTTGTTGATCTCTCTGGTTGCTATTATTGCAGTTTGCTTTTTCTTGCAAATACTGTCAGCTTCATCCTATATTATGTTAATAGCATGTTTAGTTGATCTCTTGATTATCTGTGTAGAGGTGGTGAGTTAACTACTACCATGTAGTAGTTAATTCAGTTTGATATTATTTTTTGTGCTTAATATTTGGTTTGGGTCTATTGTCAGCCCAAAGCATTTTGTTTGGGGCTATTGTTAGCCCAGAGCATTTGGTTTGGGACTATTTTCAGCCCAAAACATTTGGTTTGGGGCTATTGTCAGCGATAATTCTGTTCAGTCTTGCACAAAGACAGACTTTGCAGCTTGAAATTTTCCAGTAGGGTAGGGCCTAAGGTTTGCATTGATGAGGATAACTTGGATGTCTGGGGTTATGATTTTTATAATTTAGTCGTCATTCAACAGCACAACCGTTGCTCCATTGTTGGTTGGAAAAACATCTACAGGTGCAACTTCTGCATGTCTGCTCAGGGGCTATGGAAATTTCTTTTATTAGTTAATCTGTGATTTCCAATGAACTTACATTAATTTTGATCATCATTGTGAAGACATTGGTGACAAAAGGTTGTGGTTTATGATCAGGTGTGAGTTTTTAGTAGTTCAAAGATTCTTAACAGCACTTGAAGAGGGGACCTAACCTCTGTTGATAGACCTAGACCCTGCTACAAGGGTGAGAAGAAAGTTGCTCAGACTCTTGTTCCTCTAAATTTACTACTGATTGACCGTGGTCTCACGTAAGTCTGTTTGGGTAGCGAAATGAGCTTTTAAAAGTTGTTTAGTTTTAGTAAAGTTTAGAAAGATAGGGTGTTAGTATTATTAGGATAGTGCAAACGTGCAGCTGCAGGTGGTGGTGTGAGTGATAATGATTGGTGAGATGGAGTCTAGGTTGGGTTGGGCTGTGAATGGGTGGTGGGAAGGGGAGGGAGGTAGTAGTGTGGTGGTGAGGAGAAAGGTGATGGTGTGGGCTGGCACTGAGGTCAGGTCAGGTGAGTAGGCAGGTAAATCTTGCAGTAGCTTCAGCTACTGATCACTTCTACTTTCTTTCTACTTTATTTTCAATGAAGTCTCCTTCATATAACATACTATTTATTTGATATTACTCTATATCCTTGTCAGGAGCTTGTGATCACTTTGGGCAAATAGTCATGCATAATAAAAGGAAGATTGATTGATGTTATTGAGCTCCATTTTCATTTTTCTTAGAGAATCGAGAAGGATAATAACAAGGCTCGTCAAAAGGCTCGCAAGCAATTTAATGAAGAAGTCCGAGCACTAGTTGCATTTGTCCGCAAGAGAGATAAACGATGGATAGCGCGCAAGGTAAGAATATTTTTTATTTGTAAACCATTGTATAATAGTATATTTGAGAATAGTAGAAGGGGATAAATAAATAAAAGTAGCCATAAACATTGTGTCAGTTTGCTAGAGGGCCCAAATGGTGACTTCCTGTAGCTAGCCATACTGGAATAGCTCCACAGATGAGTCACGTCTTCCCTAGGAATCCTTAATAGCCTTCTGGAGACTGAGATTAGAGCCAGAATCTGGTTCACTGAGAGGCACAGGGAACCATTATGGTCACCCTCACAAAGGAAATATTCAGAAAGGCAGCGAAGCAAAATGGGATACTCTGAAGTTTAGTGGGGAAAAAGAAATGACTCCACAAATGACCTATCCAATAGTCAGTCCAAACCCAGTAATAGATCTCAACAACCACCCACCTCATGAAATAGATGCAGCAGTTGACAACATACACACCTGCGTCAAAGCAGCAACTCTGGCCAACTATGACCTAACCAACACCAGAATAACAAGCTTTACACACCAACCAGGGAGATCAAACAAAAAATGTGGTCATATCAGTGGGAGTGTGTGAGGAGCATCCACATAGGTCACCCCTCTTTGTAAACAATACAAGCCCTCAGACATAAAGTTTGTCTGAAGCCTAACGTTCTTGCATAAGCATCACATCTGGGGAGCCTTTTCCAACCAGTATAGGAAAGAACCAGCCAATTTTTGGAGGAAAATTAACACCTTGGTTCGACCAACACTCCACTCTTCCATCTAGATTATACATAAACTGATGACAGTAATGACATATTGTGGCAAACCATATAAGTTGTATGAATACAAACAGTTTAAAATGTATGTACCGGTATGTATACAGGTAGTGATGAAAAATAAAGATGCAAGACTTGTCCAAGGCCTTGCATTCAAAGTTTGTACACTTTAAATCCTTTAACGAGGATCTATTGAAGGTCAAGTCTGGTGCCAGCAGCCAGAGTAATTCCCGGTCCACTAGCATATATTAACCCCTTAATATTAAAAAGTATTAATTTTAATATTAATTATTAAAATATTAATATTATTATTATAAATAATAATAATATTAATAAGTTATGGTAGTGTCTACTCAGACATAACAACATAGGATAAGTCTTTTGCACTCTCGTGAGTGCTTTGTCGAGGTCTGAGTATGCGGTTAGGGCGAGACTTACATCTCAATGTCTAAAGAGGCTGCTACCTGGGTTCCAATCCTCTTATCCTTCTTGTGGTATACACGGACTTCGTAAAGGCATTTGATAAATGTAACTATGGAGTGATAGCATACAAAATGAGGTCAGTGGGAATAACTGGTAAAGTAGGATGGTGGATATTCAATTTTATGTCGTACAAACCACAGAGTAGCAGTCAACCAAATAAAATTGAGTCCAAGCGCAGGTAAAAGCTCTGTACCTCATGGTAAAGTCCTTACACCACTGTTTTCCTGATTCTCATATCAGACATAGACAAAAAGTACAAGTCACAGCTTCGTATCGTGCTTTGCAGATGGCACAAAAATCAGCATGAAAATTAATTCCATTGAAGACATTGATAAACTACAAGCAGATATTAATAAAGTTTTTGACTGGGCAGCAGAAAATATCAATGATGTTTAACAGTGATAAACTCCAGGTACTCAGGTATGGTAAAAATGAGGTCCTTAAAATACAGGGTAGTACAAAACACAAACTAATATGCCCATAGAAGGAAAGCAGCATGTAAAGAATCTGGGAATTATGACGACTTAACGTTTAGGGAACATAACCAAACAAATATAGCATCAGCCAGGAAAGTGATAGGATGGATTATGAGAATCTTCAAATCCAGGGATCCCATCACATTGGTTGTACTATTCAAATCACTTGTGCTGTCCCATTTTGAGTTTCTAAACCTGAAGATTAACAAGTTTAAAACGTTCACAATTTGTAGTCTCATTCTGCTTCATTTCTCTCTCTGTGAAGCTGATAGTTGTCTGTTTTGCTTCGCTTCCTTTCTGTGTTTTTTCAGTGAGGGTGATAGTAAGACTCCCCTGCTTCCTGTGCCCCTGTGAGGACGCCAAGCTTTGGTCGCTCGTCTCCACTAGGCAACTGAAGACTTTTAGGGCTGATGTGTGTGATTAGCAAGGAGCTATCTCAGTGCAGCTGGCCACAGGGAGCCACCAAGGCCCACCCAGCATGAGGCTCTTCATTACATTCAGTGCTTGTTTTTTGTGATGTGTTAGAAGCATTTATATGTTGGTAGGATGTATTTCTAGAACTGATTCATAGATCTATAATTCACTGTTGACTATTAATTGTATTGTATTGAACATTCTTAGCCATTAGTTAAAAGGTTAACTCTTTTAATTGAACAATCCTCTCCTTTCCTCCCTGTTGTTTAAGGTTGGAGCATGACAGGTCATGTAGCAGGAGGTTTTATAGAGCTTATAAGAATTTATTGACAAAGTGATTATTATGTTAATAATTTTCCTGTCTCAAATTTAATCAGAAAATCATGGAAGCGAAGATTGCAGAAAATGCTCAGAAGCAAGAAGCATGTCAGCGCAGGCAGCGAGAAGCAAGGCAGATAATGATGAAAGAAGATGTAGAGCAAGAGAAGGCTAACTTGGCAGCCTATGAAGATGAGCTCAAGGTTCGTTCAAGTTAAAGGACATGTAAATGACCTTCACTACTGAATACTAAAATTCTTTGTATATTTTTTGCAGTCTGTAATGCATATAAAAGTTCATAAATTGCTCGCTTCTAGTGTCATAATGTATGCAAGTAGTCTATGATTTGCACAAGGGTTACAATCCTGTAAAATGTGTAAAGCAAAGAATCATGTTACAGTATAAAAAAACATTTATACAGTACCTAGGCTTGATTTTCTACATTCCTCCTGCATCATGAATTTATTAGTTTGTTAGAGCGAATAATTGTCTCGGCTTTTCCACGCAAGTAATTTGTAAATGGTATAATTTTTGCATACTGTACATTTGTTTATATTTTGCAGGCAATGCAGGAAAAGTTTGCAGAAGAGTGGGGATTGTCAGGGAAGTGAGAGTAGTGAATATTTTGAAGAGGATGAAGAGGATATAAGCGAACTCTCAGAAAACAAAGCCCTTGAAAAGGATGAAGATAATTTTCAAGATGACTTGTATTGCGTGGCATGTAATAAATTTTTTAAGACAGAAAAATCGTAAGTACTGTACTGTATTGCTGAACAATTTTTTTTAAGTTCAGTGTAAGTAATTACTTGGCTTTTATCACTTGAAAATATTTTTGTAATGCAGGATAACTTTTTCAGGTTCACTGTGCAGTGTCTCATGCATATCTGCCAGTTTACCTACTGTGTTCTTAGAAATATATACAATCAGGCAGCTGTGGCATGCATCACAATGCTATATGGAATTTTGAAGCATCTCTACAAGGGCACAATTTACTGAGTGAGGTATTTGAGAATATTCAATCCAGCACAGAAATGAAGTTCAAATGGCCTATCCAGACAAAATCTAAGACACTCCAAGCTCCTGCTTGTGATCATAAATTATTGGCAAGCAAGGGTGCTCACCAACTACCACTGGTGAGTGTGGCCCACCCCACCACTTGTCACCAGATGGCAGTACCTCACCCTAGTCACTGACTGACTGACACTGACACTTTACACTGACCCAAGCCAGCTCATATCCCAGACGTGTTTTGGTGTGTTGTCAGCAAGCTGATACTTGTCGAGTGCACTGTGTCATATTTTTCTGTTTTACTCTTATATTATGGGTATGCACTCACCCATTATGGGGAGACGGTCGGCTGAGCGGACAGCACGCTAGACTTGTGATCCTGTGGTCCCAGGTTCGATCCCGAGTGCCGGCAAGAAACAATGGGCAGAGTTTCTTTCACCCTATGCCCCTGTTGCCTAGCAGTAAAATAGGTACCTGGGTGTTAGTCAGCTGTCACAGGCTGCTTCCTGGGGGTGGAGACCTGGTCGAGGACCGGGCCACGGGGACACTAAAGCCCCAAAATCATCTCAAGATAACCTCAAGGTAATTACACACACACACACACACACACACACACACATCCCATAATGGGTGAGTGCATACCCATAATATAAGAGTAAAACAGAAAAATATGACACAGTGCACTCAACAAGTATCAGCTTGCTGACAACACAATTAGGTGAGTATATGTGTACATACATACTTTTTCCTTATACTGAGGTCCCCAAGGTTGAACTACTGACCCTACCCAGGATGCAACCCCCACAACAGTTTCCTAACTACCAGGTACCTATTTACTGCTGGGTGAAAAAAAAGTACCCAACCATTTGTTTTACCCAGGATTGAACCCAGTATGCCTGGATTATTCATGGCCCAGTTGAGAGTCGAGAATGAACCCATCTGTTCTAACAACATTGAATGAATTAGTAGTGTGCTGGTTAGATGTAATTATGGGTTCTTGATTAAGAACAATTGAATGAATTGTGAATTGAGGTTTCTAAATATTTGTAAGTGTCCAAATAAGATTAATGTTCAAGTCTTCTTTCCAGGATGGAAAGTCACCAAAGGTCTAAGAAACATAAAGAAAGTCTAGAGAGACTTAAAGCTGCCATGCTGGCTGACGATAAAGAATATTTTAAAGACGATAGTCAGGATTCCAAAGTCCTAAAAGATAATTCACAAAGTAAGTAAAGTATTATGTACATATTTAGAACCTATAATTGTTTTTATTATCCATTTGATATACTGGCTTGTGGTAGTAAAGTGAACATTTGAAAGAACTGGCAGATGTGTTCATTAAGTGGCACAGTAGCATCAGGCATGCACATCACATCACATCTACCAGTCGCATCAGTTGCACGAGTTCATATGGTTCTTAGGGCCAGACCCCTGCAAAAGACATGCCATAATGCCTTTCAGCTCTGTTATGTGATGTCATTACAAACACGTTGGCTCTGGGGTTTTGTGATCAGTTCTCATCAGGCTTCCCAGGGTTGGTGGTCGGGTCCATTGCTTCAGGTGCGCAGGTGTGTGGCAAGCATTATGGAGGATTCAGTTCCCTCCGTGATCCAGCTGCACCTTGACTGTTCCCCAGTGGTTCACTGCCTGAACCATTAATGGGTCTCTTCAGTCTTATTCCATGTGGTGCTAGACTCTGTGAGTGGCTCGTCTTCTGATTTCTTGGGGTTTAGCTCTCAGTGCAGTTCACAGGTTGGGTGTTTCCAGTGTCCTTGCTAATGATTTATCTCGGTTCCATCCCATCTTAATGCAGTGGGCCATCAGCAGTGTCTTTCCAGTGGCTCTGCAAAACGTTTGGTTTCCCCAAGGTGGATCACATCATGTCAGCATAGAACTGGCGCCTTTCATCCTTTCATTTGTTGTGTCTGCAGGGAGCAATTTGTCACTACTGACATACCACCACTTCAGTTTTGGTGGACACTATGTTGATCAATCTCGTTGATCCCGTTTCTCAGGTTGTCTGCAGTGTCATCAAGACATCTCTGGTCTATCCCCAGGTTGATGATGGTCACAAATATGCTGCACTCGCAGTGGTCTTCTCTAATATGTATTGGTCTTGGGGATCTCGGCGAACTAACAGGGTCATGGCAGCCAGGTGTTCAGTAAATCTCTCTAGTCCTCTTTAGTATTGTGTTGCCCTGAGTCATGTTTCCTGGCCGTTAGTGTCTCCACTTCAACTTAGTGTCTCTTAGAGTTCATAAGATTAAGGTTCATTGCTATATTATCTGCTCCTGGACTGATCTGATAGCTAATGCTGGACTGTATTAGAAAACCTGGTGGCGACATTCGGTATTATCACGTTTTGCTTAGTCATGTGTGTGTACATTTTTTGTATTATATGGAGAGTTATTTGACAGTTTAGTTGTTTTTGAGTCTTGTGAACACAGCAGATATCTGTAAAGCTTCACTGACTTTCTGGATGCTTTCCCGCTGAAATGTCATTTGCTCCCTGCACCTTATGCGAAAGGGCCAAGTTTTGGCTCGGGTCCATGGGAGGCTAAATGAACTCGTGCAACTGGTGTGACTGGTAGATTGGACCAATCTCAGCGAGATTGTTACAGGAAGACACCAAAAAATGACATTTCATTACATTTAATGCTGGGTTTTTCTTTAAATTAGGTGATGATAATGATGCACAACAGACAAAAAGTTTAAAGAAAAAGAAGAAGAAGAAGAAAACTGGAAATACTGCTCTAACAGAAGAGCTTCCCAGTCCTGTTGACCCAAGCCCACTTGATAAGAGAAAGAAATCCAGAAAAAAGACTCGACAAGATATCTGTGAAATAGAAATAAAAGTCGGGAAGTCTGATAAATGCAGTGAAAGTGAAACTGAAAATGATGATATAGTAATCAATGATCACAATGATGCAAGTAAACAAGCCAAGGAAATTCCTGTAAGTGTTAAGAGTGAAGAGACTGATTATATAAATTTAGAAAATTGTGAATCTGAATCAACACCCTCTGTCATTAACACCAAAAATGATGAGAGAACTAAATTGGAGTCAGATAGTGAAAATTCTAAGAAACCTGAAATAAAACCAAAGTTGAAAGGTAAAAAAGCTAAGGAAGCCAGGAAGCAGGCACGGGAAGCAAGCAACTGTGTTGAACCAGACATGTCGGTGAGTACACAAGTTTATCTAGTTTAGACAATTTTGAGCTTTGTATCTTATTCAGATTTTGGGTTGATGCCTCCCAACCCAATGACACTGGAAATGGTAATGATAGTGTGTTCATACAGTACCTTAATTTAGTGCCATTTGAATATCCAGTGACTTTGATGGTGCTACTGTACATAGTCTTCCTGCTTGGTGCCATCTTTTTGATAATTACTTATACCTCTGAATACTGTAGTGATTTTTTAGAATCATATTTGTTTTCCCAACATCCCTCAATAGAAGACTTGGGGAATCTGATGCCTTTTTCCTTGTCCCAGTATTGCCATCCCTAATGATTGCTATGAAACTTTGAACATTCTGTAACACTGATAAATAGCCTTCCTGGCTTGACACTGTTAATTATTTACACCTCGCCTATCATTTTTCATCATGTTTATATGCTCATTGTACTGCCTCTGCTGCCTTCAACCTGGATTTGCTCCAGTACCTTGTACCCATTGTAGCAGCCTGTACTAATCACAGCATTGTTTGCATACTAGATATGACTACATGTATAAACCTACTATAATTGAAACACCTTTTTTTGTACATTTCATTCATTCATTCATTTGTCTTTGCTTTTTCAGGTAAATAAATGCACAGTGTGTGGAAGTATATATTCTTCTAAGAATAAATTGTTTACCCACATTAAAGCTGAAGGACATGCTGCATTCAAGACTCCGGGCAAAGAAGTAAAAGGGAAGATTAGAGCCAAGAAATAATAGTTATACTGTATATTGAATTTAGTTTTTAATAAATTATTTATTATATGGCAAGCTTTCTTGTTAAAGTAATTTATAGTTTATTTCCCCACTTTTAATTTCTTTGTTCCGAAAGAAAATATTAAATACCTATTATATCTATAAGTCAGTATTTCGGACCTTAACCCTCAAACCGCGCATATCATATATAAATGATATCAGTGACAAAACCGAAACCGCGCACATCATTTATATATGATTTCGTGTCTAGCGCTATAATTTAAACTCCCCGCCTGGGATAGGGGCAGCTATAGTACAGCCACGACCAATAGTTGCCAGATGCCACCTAGAAAAAAAATCCAGGCCAACATTCTTGGGTGTGAGAGCGTCAGTATTGAGCAAGCCACCAAGGCTGGCGCACGCAGCACGAGCTCTCAGCACCGCTGTTCAGCTTGTGACCACAGCATCGCCTACAAATACCATAATATATATGATACTGCTATTATTTAGCAGTGAGAGTATTACTGAAGCCCCCTGACTGATAAAACTGACCAGGATTGTGGTGATAATTAGCGCTGTGCTCCATGGAGGGAGGCGCAAGGCTGTGCGAGGGAGGGTTGTGGCGTCGTCTTCTGACTCTGTGGCCACCATTTATTGACTGCACTCACCATACCAGCTTAGTGGTTCGATATGGTGAACACAAATGTAGATACTTATATATAACTTGTGTATATAGGGTATAAACAGCAAGAGGAGTAGGTTGGGAGCCGCCATTTTGGTGAGGGCGGTGGCGTCGTCTGCACGACTTATCATGTTGTTTACTGGTGACCACAATAGTCTTTGGGCACCATACCAGCTTATTTGTTCAGGTATGGTGAATAAAACAGGTAGATACTTATATATAATATGTGTATATAGCATAATAACACCACAAACAATATTGTTGAAGGACAAATATTAGTGCATCTTGCCTTGAGGGCGGCCGCCGATCAGCTGTGTGAGTAGCTACGTCTTTGTGGCCTTTACTCACCATACAAGCTTAGATGTACAGTTATGGTGAACAAAACATGTAAATACGTATATATAACGTCTGTGTATAGTGAATAAATACAGAAAGGGTATTGTAGGAGGTGAGTGAGGTGGTGTTGAGGGAGTGAGTGGCTCGCTGGTGTTTGGCGGTCACTCCTCGTTGCTTTTTGACTCACAAGACCAACTTAGTAGTTCGTTATGGTGTACAAAACATGCAAATACTTATATAAAACCTGTGTATATAGTGTAACAACATCAAAACTATTTGTTTATTGTTTTATGAACATAATAATTGAATCACTAATATGCACACCATAATTTTGAGTACAGCGATGGTTCACACATTTTATAATATAAATATACCACAATTCACTGTATGGAATAATATTACTGCAAAAAAACTAAGAAAAAATCAATCAGAGACATTGAAATAATTAGGTAATAATATATTTGTGGCAACTGCCGTCTGACAGCTCGGGCGGAGTAGACCTCATCTGGCGAAGGCTCTGCCAACGCCCCTTTTTTGCCACACTTCCCTACCCTATTGTGGCTAAAATATGCCACCTACGATTTTTTTGTTATTTTTTCCGTGATCAGGGAACAAAAATGAACACTTCTATAAGACGAAAGAATTTTTTGGAATTTTTTTTTTTTGTTGCGCCTGTGGGTGTGAATTCCATTTGGGCCCCTAGCGGTTTGAGGGTTAATTAAAAATTAACATCTACAAGATTTATATAAGTGAATTCAAATATTAGTCCTGTTGCATTTTGACACCTAGAATGGAATTTGACCAAACTTTGTAAAATGAAAGAGACTGTTAGGAAGTCATTGGCTATGAGCAAATTTAATATGAAGTGAAAATGTACACATTCAATATGCAACTCAAAAATCAGGGTGGCAGTACCCAATGGCCACAATATTAAAGAGCAACGCCAATTCAACATTGATTCCTCATGAAACCCATACCACTTGAATATTGTGGCCACTACCAGTGGGCACAATATTCAAGTACTTTACTAGCCTAGTTGTGCTTGTGGGGGTTCAGCTTTGGCTCTATGGTTGTCAATCAACTGGTGTACAGATTCTGGACCCTATTGGGATCTAATAAATCTACATTTGAAACTGTGTATGCAGTCTGCTTCCATCACATAACAAATAGAATGCATTAGTGAACTACCTGTTCTCTGACACCGAAAAAATTCTTTCTAAAGTCTCTGTGGCTCATTTGGGTACTAAGTTTCCACCTGTGTCCCCTTGTTCATGTTTCACCCATGCTAAATAGTTTGTCTTTTGTAGGTGGTCACCATGTCTTCCCTTACTTTCCCGTCTTCCAGGGATGCGAGGTTTAGCTCCCGTATGTTGACCAGACCACACACACTAGAAAGTGAAGGGACGACAACTTTTCGGTCCGTCCTGGACCATTCTCAAGTCCCTTTGGGATTTCCCTGGTGACATTTCGCCACTGATGTCTCTTCCCCTTAGTTACTTGCCGTTTCCTGTTGCTTAGATACGCCCTTATGCATTGGAGTCCATTACCTTTTACTCCTGCCTGTGTCTCCAAGCTTTGTAACAGCCTTTTATGGGGTATTGTCAAAGGCTTTCTGACAGTCCAAGAAAATGCAGTCTGCTCAACATTCTTTTTCTTGCCTGGTCATAGAATTTTATTAAGTCTGTGAGGCACGATTTATCATCCCTGAACCCATGTTGGTGGTGTGTTACAAAAGCTCTTTTCCTCCAGATGTTCTATGAGCCCTTTCCTCATTTTCATCTCCATCACCTTGCATGGTATACAAGTTAGGGAAACTGGCCTGTAGGTCAATGCCTCTTGCCTGTCACCCTGTTTGTATATTGAGACTACATTAGCTGTCTTCCAGCTTTCCACTATGTCTTCTGTTTCCAGTGACCTGTTATACACCAGAGAGAATAGCACACTTAGTGCTTCTGCACCCTATTTTAGTATCCATGGTGAGATTCTGTCAGGCCCAACAGCCTTTTGTCACATTCAGCTCCAACAGATTCCTTTTGACATCACTGCTGGGTTTGTCACTGCCTCATTTAGTACAGGGACTTCTCCTTGCTCTATTGTGAATACCTCCCGGAATCTCTTGTTGCGTTCTTCACACACCACCTTGTCATTCTCTGTATCTGTTCTCCCCTTTTCTCAGTTTCATCACTTATTCCTTCACTGCTGTTTTCTTCCTGATGAGGTTGTGGAGCAGTTTTGGTTGGGTCTTTGCTTTACTCATGATGTAATTTTCATAATCTGTCTCTGCTTCTCTCTTCACTCTGAGGTACTCATTCCTGGCCCTCTGGTATATCTCCCTGCTCTCTGGTGTTCTGTTATTCCTGTAGTTTCTCCATATTCTTGTACTCAATTGCTTTGTTACCTTACATTCCTGATTAAACCATGGATTTTTCTGTTGCTTTTCATTTTTCTCTTTGGACTGGGATAAACCTGTTTGCAGCTTCCTGGTGGTGACGTCATATCTTATCAAAAACTAACTATATCATATCAAAAACCGCGCGAAAATCGCGCGGTTTTTGGCCGATAGCGGCAAAAATCGACCGACTTTCGCCGCTAGCGGCCAAAAAAGGGGCTATTTTTGCCGCTAGCAGTAAAAAATCTGGCGATTTTCGCCGCTTGCGGCCAAAAACCGTGCGATTTTCGCAGCTGGCTGGCAAAAATTGCGCGATTTTCGCCGCTACCGGCCAAAAATCGCGCGGTTTTCGCCGCTAGCGGCCAAAAACCGTGCGATTTTCGCAGCTGGCGGGCAAAAATCGCGCGATTTTCGCCGCTACCGGCCAAAAATCACGCGATTTTCGCAGCTGGCGGGCAAAAATCGCGCGATTTTCGCCGCTACCGGCCAAAAATCGCGCGATTTTTGCCGCTAGCGGCCAAAAACCGTGCGATTTTCGCAGGTGGCGAGCAAAAATCGCGCGATTTTCGCCGCTACCGGCTAAAAATCGCGCGATTTTCTCAGCTAGCGACAAAAAACCGCGCGATTTTCGCCAGTAGCGGCCAAAAATCGGGCGATTTTTCCCGCTAGCGGCGAAATTCGCTCGATTTTTGCCCGCTACCGGCGAAAGTCGGTCGATTTTTGCCGCTATTGGCCAAAAACCGCGCGATTTTCGCTGCTAGCGGCCAAAAACCGTGCGATTTTCGCCGCTAGCGGCCAAAAATCGCGCGATTTTCGCCGCTAGCGGCTAAAAACCGCGCGATTTTCGCCGCTACCGGCCAGTAGCGGGCAGAAATCGGGCGAATTTCGCCGCTGGAGGGCAAAAATCGGGCGATTTTCGCCGCTAGCGGCCAAAATCTCGCGAATTTTGCCCCCTAACGGCAAAATTCGCCAGATTTTTGGCCGCTAGCGGCGAAAATCGCCCGATTTTTGGACGCTACCGGTGAAAATCGCGCAATTTTTGGGCGCTAGCGGCGAAAATCGCACGGTTTTTGGCCAAAAAATCGGTCGATTTTCGCCGCTTGCGGCCAAAAATCGTGCGAATTTCGCCACTAGCGCCAAAACTCGTGCGAATTTCGCCGCTAGCGGCCAAAAATCGTGAGAATTTCGCTGCTAGCGGTCAAAAATCGCGCGATTTACGCCGCTAGCGGCCGAAAACCATGCGATTTTCGCCGCTAGCGGCCAAAAATCGTGCGAATTTCGCCGCTAGCGGCCAAAAATCGCGCGATTTTCGCCGCTACCGGCCAAAAACCGTGCGATTTTCGTAGCTGGCGGGCAAAAATCGCGGGATTTTCGCCGCTACCGGCCAAAAACCGCGCGATTTCCGCATCTGGCGGCCAAAAACCGTGCAATTTTCGCCGCTAGCGGCCAAAAACCGTGCGATTTTCGCAGGTGGCGAGCAAAAATCGTGCGATTTTCGCTGCTACCGGCTAAAAATCGCGCGATTTTCTCCGCTAGCTGCAAAAAACCGCGCGATTTTCGCCAGTAGCGGCCAAAAATCGGGCGATTTTTCCCGCTAGCGGCGAAGATCGCCCGATTTTTGCCCGCTACCGGCGAAAATCGCGCGGTTTTTGGCCGCTGGCAGCGAAAATCTCGGGGTTTTTGGCCGCTAGCGGCGAAAATCGTGAAAATTTCGCCGCTAGCGGCCAAAAATCGCGCGATTTTCGCCGCTAGCGGCCAAAAACCATGCGATTTTCGCAGCTGGCGGGCAAAAATCGCGCGATTTTCGCCGCTACCGGCCAAAAACTGCGCGATTTTTGCCACTAGCGGCCAAAAATCGCCTGATTTTTGCCCTGCAGCGGCGAAATTCGATCGATTTTTTCCCGCTACCGGCGAAAATCACGCGTTTTTTGGCCGGTAGCGGCGAAAATCGCACGGTTTTTGGCCGCTAGCAGCGAAAACCGCGCGATTTTCTCTGCTAGCGGCCAAAAACCGCGCGATTTTCGCCGTTAGCGACCAAAAATCGGAAGATTATCGCCGCTAGCAGGGAAAATTCGCGCGATTTTCGCCGCTAGCGGGCAAAAATCAGGCGATTTTCGGCGCTAGCGGGCAAAAATCGCCCGATTTTCGGCGCTAGCGGCCAAAAATCGCCCGATTTTTGCCCCAATATTGTAGCGAAAGTAGCCCAAATTTAGGCTACAAAGTAGCGAAAGTAGCCCAAAATTGGGCTACAAAGTAGCCCAAAATCGCCAAAAATCAGGCGATTTTCGCCGCTAGCGGCCAAAAATCGCGCGATTTTCGCCGGTAGCGGCAAGAATCGGGCGATTTTCTCCGCTAGCAGGGAAAACTCGCGCGATTTTCGGCGCTAGCGGGCAAAAATCTGCCGATTTTCGGCGCTAGCGGGCAAAAATCGCCCGATTTTCGGCGCTAGCGGCCAAAAATCGCCCGATTTTTGCCCCAATATTGTAGCGAAAGTAGCCCAAATTTAGGCTACAAAGTAGCGAAAGTAGCCCAAAATTGGGCTACAAAGTAGCGAAAGTAGCCCAAAATGGGGCTACAAAGTAGCGAAAGTAGCCCAAAATGGGGCTACAAAGTAGCGAAAGTAGCCCAAATTTGGGCTACAAAGTAGCAAAAGTAGCCCAAAATTGGGCTACGAAGTAGCGAAAGTAGCCCAAAATTGGGCTACAAAGTAGCGAAAGTAGCCCAAAATTGGGCTACAAAGTAGCGAAAGTAGCCCGAAATTGGGCTACAAAGTAGCGAAAGTAGCCCAAAATTGGGCTACAAAGTAGCGAAAGTAGCCCAAAATTGGGCTACAAAGTAGCCCAAAATGGGGCTACAAAGTAGCGAAAGTAGCCCAAAATTGGGCTACAAAGTAGCGAAAGTAGCCCAAATTTGGGCTACAAAGTAGCAAAAGTAGCCCAAAATTGGGCTACGAAGTAGCGAAAGTAGCCCGAAATTGGGCTACAAAGTAGCGAAAGTAGCCCAAATTTGGGCTACAAAGTAGCGAAAGTAGCCCAAAATTGGGCTACAAAGTAACGAAAGTAGCCCAAAATTGGGCTACAAAGTAGCGAAAGTAGCCCAACTAAGAGTCTGGATCCATTCATGCAGGCAACTGAAACTGTTTTTGGCCGCTACCGGCGAAAAACCGTGCGATTTTCGCAGCTGGCGGGCAAAAATCGCGGGATTTTCGCCACTACTGGCCAAAAACCGCGCGATTTTCGCAGCTGGCGGGCAAAAATCACGCGATTTTCGCCGCTACCGGCCAAAAATCGCGCGATTTTTGCCGCTAGCGGCCAAAAACCGTGCGATTTTCGCCGCTAGCGACCAAAAACCGTGCAATTTTCGCCGCTAGCGGCCAAAAACCGTGCGATTTTCGCAGGTGGCAGAGCAAAAATCGGGCGATTTTCGCCGCTACCGGCTAAAAATCGCGCTTTTTTCTCCGCTAGCGGCAAAAAACCGCGCAATTTTCGCCAGTAGCGGCCATAAATCGGGCGATTTTTCCCGCTAGCGGCGAAGATCGCCCGATTTTTGCCCGCTACCGGCGAAAATCGCGCGGTTTTTGGCCGCTGGCAGCGAAAATCGCGCGGTTTTTGGCCGCTAGCAGCGAAAATCGCGGTTTTTGGCCGCTAGCGGCAAAAATCGACCGATTTTCGCCGCTAGCGGCCAAAAAAGGGACTATTTTTGCCGCTAGCGGCCAAAAAAGGGACTATTTTTGCCGCTAGCGGCCCAAAATCGGGCGATTTTCGCTGGTAGCGAGCAATAATCGGGCGAATTTCGCTGCTAGCGGCCAAAAATCGTGCGAATTTCGCCGCTAGCGGCCAAAAATCGTGCGAATTTTGCCGCTAGCGGCCAAAATTCGTGCGAATTTCGCCGCTAGCTGCCAAATATCGCGGGATTTTCGCAGGTAGCGGCCAAAAATTGCGCGATTTTCGCCACTACTGTTGCAAAAATCTGGCGATTTTTGTTGATTTTTGCCGCTAGCGGCGAAAATCGCGCAATTTTTGGCCGCTAGCGGCGAAAATCGTGAAAATTTCGCCGCTAGCGGCTAAAAATCGCGCGATTTTCGCCACTAGCGGCCAAAAACCATGCGATTTTCGCAGCTGGCGGGCAAAAACCGCGCGATTTTCGCCGCTACCGGCCAAAAACTGCGCGATTTTCATCACTAGCGGCCAAAAATCGCCTGATTTTTGCCTGCAGCGGCGAAATTCGATCGATTTTTTCCCGCTACCGGCGAAAATCACGCGTTTTTTGGCCGGTAGCGGCGAAAATCGCACGGTTTTTGGCCGCTAGCAGCGAAAACCGCGCGATTTTCGCTGCTAGCGGCCAAAAACCGCGCGATTTTCGCCGTTAGCGGCCAAAAATCGGACGATTTTCGCCGCAAGCAGGGAAAATTCGCGCGATTTTCGCCGCTAGCGGGCAAAAATCAGGGTTTTTCGGCGCTAGCGGGCAAAAATCAGGGTTTTTCGCCGCTAGCGGCCAAAAATCGCGCGATTTTCGCCGGTAGCGGCCAGAAATCGGGCGATTTTCTCCGCTAACAGGGAAATTTCGCGCGATTTTCGGCGCTAGCGGGCAAAAATCTGCCGATTTTCGGCGCTAGCGGCCAAAAATCGCCCGATTTTTGCCCCAATATTGTAGCGAAAGTAGCCCAATTTTGGGCTACAAAGTAGCGAAAGTAGCCCAAATTTAGGCTAGAAAGTAGCGAAAGTAGCCTAATTTTGGGCTACAAAGTAGCAAAAGTAGCCCAATTTTGGGCTACAAAGTAGCGAAAGTAGCCCAAATTTGGGCTACACAGTAGCGAAAGTAGCCCAAAATTGGGCTACAAAGTAGCGAAAGTAGCCCAACTAAGAGTCTGGATCCATTCATGCAGGCAACTGAAGCCGCTTTCTCTTATATTAATGGTTGCCATGTTGTTCCTATCGAACTCCTGTCTGAGTCTTCCGTCGTTTAGTGGAGGATTGTAAAATAACTGCTATCATCATCTTAGGTCCCATAGTCATAGTTCTTGTTATGTAATCTCCGAGTCCTTCACAGCTCAGAATTTCCATCTCTTTTTAAAACTCCAGTCCTTTCTTATCTGCAGGGCAACTCCTCCACTCCCTTCCCTTTTTTTCCTTACTATATAGTAGTCCTGAGGAAACTGTATTTGTTACAATGCCTGACAATTTTGTTTGAGTCTTATTACATCTGGGTTTCTTCCTGCACCCTTTTGGCCAGTTCACTTGCTTTATTAATAATCCCATCGATGTTTGGGTACATTACCTTGAAGCAAACTTTCCTATATCCATTATCTCACACACACACACACCCCCCACTAGTGTAGGAAGCCTTTCCATAGGCACTGTGGATGAGCCTACTTTGGTAGGCTCTTGTATAGTAGTTACCAGGGATTTAGGGGGAGGCAGGGTGGGGGAATGGAGGGCCAAGATCTTGCCCGGGCCTGCTTTGGACAGGAAGGTGACCAGGGGATGGGGAGGCAAGGGGTGCTCGGGGTGAGGGAGGATTTGGGTGGGCCTTATGCAAGGGAAAGGGAGGGCTTGGGGTATCAGGTGGGGGTGTTGTAGTCCCCTCTGGGGTTGGATTGACGAGGAATCAAAATTGAATTGGTGTTGCACTTGAATATTGTGACCACTGGGCCACATGTAAACAGCTTTCCTGACTACTTTTATTAGTAATTTAGTGTGAAAACAGAGAAAGAAGTGAGATAACTTGAATAACGGTCTCACTAAAAGGTAATTTTTCCATCTACTCCTTACCCTGCTTTCCAAGCTGTACCCCTGTTGCTATCTTGGGCCATGAATTATAACCAGGAATTCTAAAATGGAAGAGTTTGGTAATTCAAATTACTTCAGTCATAGTTTTCAAGTAAGTAAACTGCAGGAGTAGGCAGATAAACCATGAAAATGTGTGGGCAACCATGTTGTAGTACAACAAACATAAAATTTGTTCGTTTTTGGAGACTTATGGTAAGAAATTCAGCTAACTCAAATACGGGTGGGCTCCACATGATTTGGATTACAAAGAGTAGACAGTACTAACACGTAATTATCAAACGATAGTACAAAATATGAGGCTCAGCTTACCGGTGCTATGCTGATATTTTTAGCTGCTGCTGCATGCAGTTTTCAGGTCAAGGCTTCAGGCTTTTGTTTCCTTCAAGAAACATACCGTAGCAGTATGCAACTAAGAGCTCCTGCAATAGGAGGAATCCATATGGGTCACAAGCCCACCTGGGTGTGTGGAAGGATCGAGTGTCCGGATCTAGGGTGCATGTAGAAACACTATCTTCAAGATGTTTATTGATACATACCCATCCACCTGGAGTCCAGGAAGCGACTGGTTCAGAATGAGTCGCCTTTGGGCTCTGCCATCTGGAACCAATCTTCAAACATACATGTAGTCTTTCGACGACATTTTCAGAGAAATTACATTCTGACCTTCCTCATTGACTGCCTGATTTTGTCCTTCCCCTATTTTCTGCTTTGTCTGCTGGCCAGGGATCTGAGTTTCAGTTGCCACGCTTTTGCATTTTGGTAAATAAGCAGAAATCCTTGTTGGTGCAGTTTCAGGTTCAGACTTGTCTGGGATAATAGAAAGACCTTCCTTTTCCTCACTCGGTTGATCCTGTTGCAGCCGTGCCTCGGTCTGGCTGGTGCCAGAGACAGGCACCAAAGAAAAAGTCCTTGCTTTTTCTATGAAATATCAAGCACCTTTTGGGCAGCCTGAACTTTGCCTGTGTTGAGTATCTAGTGAAAGAGCTACCACTTTCTCTGGTGGGCAACCTTTTGGCACTGATAAATAACACTGATAATGTTTTGTAAGCCCCGTCTTGCCCGAGGTGGATTCTGTCTTATTTTCTTCAAGACATTCTACAAGGTTACAATTTATACTACAATTCTACAATTTAACAGATAATGTGGAGTCAACAGAAAACAATTTTGAAGGCATCATGGAGTCTCTCAGACCCCATGTTCACATCTAAATGTTGTACTGTTCTTAAGCCAGTATATATATATGGCAAACAAATTTTGGGAAACAAAAGTGAATTGTACGGTATTTTTACAGAGGACACCAAATTTGAAGATAATTATTTGAAATGTAACACTACATTAAATTTATTTTAACTCAAAATCGAAGCACCTAGTTGTAAATACAAATGAAACCAACACTGCTTAATGGAATTTAAATCTGATGTAGAAGTAAGTAAGTAAGTAATTATCAAAATCTGATGTAGAACAAATTTCTTTCTATAATAGTCAAGGGCCATATTACCCAGTAATATGTGTAGACATTTTGACAATACACAAGCACATCAACTTTTAAAACAATAATTGTATTTGAAATTGACCACAGACTCCAATAAAGTACAGTACTGTACTGCCAAATCATAGTTTCGCCTCGGTGCTTACTGGATGTAGAAATCAGAATTTCTTTTGCGTGTAAATTAAGGTTAAGAAAATACACTCTGCCAGGCCAATTTGCTGATTGAATAAGAAATTGTTAAAACATAATTAACAAACTAACACGAACTGATCAAATAGTGTTTAATGGCAGTCTCTCGTACACTTTGACAACATGACTGATGGGGATATGTACTTACATTAGTGTATTGTATTACAAATTCTGACTATAGTATATTATTTAGTACATTACCATTATGCTTTATAGCACTAAATGATGAAACTGCAAGTAACTCAAGAATTCACCCTTTCAACCAGAGAGGTTCATAGACACTCTCAATGAAGATTAATAGAAAAGTGTCGTGCCAATACTTTAAAATAAAATTGTTCATATCTCTGTACAATATTAATCAAGGAGCTAAAATCTATGTACACCATAAATTTATGAGCACTGCATTATACAGTAAGGGCACAACATTTGGCCCCCAGGACCCGTGTTATATTGTTCACTTTGCCCAACCGAATTGTTACATCAATCATTTCCTTAACTACAGTATTCTTAGATGGCAGGAAAATTAATCCACTGTCAAACACTACTGAATGCTTTGTATCAACTCGTGCAACTCAGTAATACAATTCTTTATCCATATCAAAACCTTTTTATCTTGTGCCATTATTTACCGTCTCATTAATGACTATGTAGAAACTATGACTATGAATAGAAAACTTATGGAAAACATACAAAACCTAGAAAATTTCCTCACCATTAAAAAGAATCAAGGGTTTAGATTATAAATTACACATTACAAAATACCTTGTCATTTTTCTATAAGTAGAGACTTGCTGCAAATACAGTCATATATCAAAGCACAATATTGTACATGTATTCCCTCATTGATCAGTGTAATTTCCCATGTTAGTATTGCTTTGTTAATTTTTTCCATCAACCTTAAAAAGGAAGTTAAATAAAAAAATCTTGGATAAAATAAGTCATGTTTGTAAAATTACAGTGCCATTAAAAGACTCATAATGCAGACAAAAAATGAACACTAACACTCCCTCTTTCAGTCTTCATTTACACACATTACAAAATACCTTTCTTGTCATTTTCCTACAAGTAGAGACTTGCTGCAAATACAATATCTCTCTTTAATAGCTTGACTCCTTCAGAGAACTTATTTTCCAAGTCAATGCCAATGGCTTTGGCAGCCTGGATCATCTGGCGTAGGAGCTCCTCCAGACGACGCATAGCTCGAATAATGCTTCCTGATAGAAAAAATAAAAGGGGAACAATTTTTACCTTTTTAAATAATATAAATACTTCTGAGTATGTGAAAAGCTCCATTTTAACCCAATTTTTGTTTCCACACAAACTCCATTTTATGCATGATCATGGCAGTCGGGCAGGACACACGGAGGCACAAATATGGCATAGCACTATGTATGTAAAATAAAATCATATAGTACCTTTACAAGACCATACACAGGCACTGGCAACTATCAGAAAACTTAGCCACAAAGCCAGGCTAACACATTAGCTAACACAGAATAGAATAGAACCAGTGAAGAGCAGAGGTGCTATAGGCACAATCAGAGAACACTGTATAAACATCAGAGGTCCGCGGTTGTTCAACGTCCTCCCAGCAAGCATAAGAAATATTGCCGGAACAACCGTGGACATTTTCAAGAGGAAACTAGATTTATTCCTCCAAGGAGTGCCGGACCAACCGGGCTGTGGTGGGTATGTGGGCCTGCGGGCCGCTCCAAGCAACAGCCTAGTGGACCAAACTCTCACAAGTCAAGCCTGGCCTCGGGCCAGGCTTGGGGAGTAGAAGAACTCCCAGAACCCCATCAACCAGGTATCAACCAGGTATTAGTGTTAAAGAAATTGTGTACGACCTTTTGTGAGACCAAAATTGGAATATGCAGATGTACGGTGCCCATATCTCAAGTGGCACGTCAACAAATTGGAAAAGGTGCACGCATGCAACTAAATGACTTCCAGTATTAAAAAGAGTGAAATAAAAGCGTAAAATATGAACATGTTTGCTGCGGCTGATAAACTACCAGGGAAGACTTGGACAATTGTCGTACTTGTCAAGACGACCCAAACAAAAGTATTGAGCACCATATGGCAAAGGGAATTCAATGTGAACAAATGCCACATTATGGAAAGTTGAATAGGGGAAAACAGGTTCCACACAACCTACAAATTATTTGGAGAGGAATTAAAAAACTCGTAGAAAAAGTTCTAGGGATGAGTCTGGGTAGTAGACTCACCAGATGAATACAAAGGTCATTGTGTGAGGAGCATATACTATGCTTTCCAACTTTAGAATCACTTTTAAATACATGGTCGGTGAAATACTAAAGAAATTCTTCATGACATTTGTGAGATCAAAATTGGAATATGCAGCAGGTGTATGGTGTCCGTATCTCAGAAAGCACATCAATAAACTGGAAAAGGTACAAAGGCATGCTACTAAATGACTTCTGGAACTGAAAAACAAGAGCTATGAAGAGGGGCTACAGGCATTAAATATGCCAAAGTTGAAAGATAGGCGAGAAAAAAAAAAAAAAAAAGAGATGATCACTACATACAAAATAGCAAAAGGAATTTATAAAACTGACAGGAATTCTTGAAACCTATAACTTCAAGAACAAGAGGTCATAGATAAACCAAGCTAAAGACACAGGTGACAAAAAAATATTACAAAATTTTATTTTGCCAAGTGGTAGATAGATAGAACAAGTTAAGGGAGAAAGCAGTGGCTTCTAAAACCACCAGTAGTTTTAAGGTGTCACGTGACTAAGTACTGGGAAGACTGGACAACATAATCATAGCTCTCATCCTATAACTATACTTGGGTACTTACACTCTCACACTCTCACACACACACACATACAGGTATGTATTTACTTTGCAACATCCAAGTTGCAATGGCCTTTCTTAAATGCAAAGCTGATTGTAAGCAGATAGAATGAACTAGGAGCAGAGGGCATGGAATTGCTTCTATTTAAAATTTCATTTTATGAGCCAAACACGAAAATTTCTTTGAAAAAAAGCATTTAACACTTGAATATGAGAGTTCAAAACACGTCAATATGACAATATGACAGTTCAAAACACGCCTGGTAAAACACGTCATGCCCTCCAGCCCCCTTAAAGATGGAGACTTTCCAAAGGAGAGAAAGTATTAAAGACAACAAATACACACACATGATGTCAAAGTTGTGTAACTCTGACTTTACCTTCATAGATCTCTGTTTTGGTGCAAAGTTCCATAAACGAAGAACCATTGCACCAGTCATATACAACATCCATCAGGAAAGGTCTAAACTGCTCAACATAGTTTTCTTCATCAATCTGAAAGTTAAAATACTGTTAGATAAACAAGAAGAATTATATATATAAATGAGGTGTAGATATGTATGAAAGAGGCAAGTAGATACAATGAGAATACTGTATATAAATGAGGCGATGATTTATGTGAACAAGGGGAGTGCTAACTACAAGTGTCTACGAGGGGGGAGGTGAGATAGCTCTTCAAGGCCTGTCTCTTAATTATTTGTAGCTAGGGTTCCTTTAATTTTCTTAACATACAATCACCTGCATTTGCTGTGGATGGAGGGAGGTTCTACAATTTCTTTGTGTATTCTACCTCAATGCCAGTACAGTACTGACAAAGAAAATGATCATAATAGGTAACTGAAGAGATTGTTGCTAAACTGGAGCTCACTGCTGGGGACTGTCAAGTGAGAAGATGACTATTCACTTGAACCCTAATCCAACTACTGGAATTGAGAATAGCGATTAGTACCCGCAACTGTGCTAGGGGGTCAAGACTTATCTCCTCCACTGTAGCCAGTGGTAACTTGCATTCTTGTGAAGAGTAAGATACACAAAACAAAGTTAATGCATTATCTCCATTAGTTTCCCAAGGCCTAGGGTGCTTCAGGGTGCATGCGTGAGGGTTATGGGTTAAGTGAAGAAAAATAGCTCTAAAGATTACAGCAACCAGAAAAACCCTAATTCATCATTTTAAGATACAGGTGATTCATTACTGTAATGTATATGGATTAGGTGACTGTACTAGCAAAAGAGATGCTAAAGTGAAAGGGCAAAATACTATAATATGCATAAAAAGCATGTACCTGTATTGAACAATATACTTCATGTATTTATAGGCATGTTTGTAGTATATCTAAAGTATATCCACCACCAAGATAACATTATTAAAATAATAGATTAAATCAGTGTGAAAAGAAGAAAATTCTACCTTCATTTGAAACTTTGACCCAGATGTCACAGTATCAAGGTTATTGTGAATAACCAAACTCAATTACGGGCTCACTATAGCCCGTGCTGCATGGAAATTTTGTTCCGAGTAGCTGAATCTAAAAACAACAACTACATGTAGTTATCGTTTTTACTAACCTCCAATTTGCATTCATGACTGACACGGGCAATTCTACGAGCCATGTCCTGCATCTGTCTTAATGGTCCCGACAACTCTTCTCCAAGTTTGGGCATTTCAGAACTCTTTTCATCACAGACAAATGTGCTGAGTAAGGCACATGTCTGAGCAGCTGTTAAATGAGCAACATTATATTAAAAGATTATCAGACATACATATGGAAAGTATTAATATATTAACAACCTCAAGCCTTCAATGAATCAATGGAAAACCAATGGAACACATTCCCGAGATAAACCTGGCGAGAGTTCCAGGAGGGCACTCCATGCATGAATGCTTTTTTTCTAATTTGTAACACTGTTTATTGCCCCACATGTTTTGAAGTTTATAAGCAATGTTCAGAACCAATTCCCCTGTAATATTTGTTCAACGTTTAATGCCATTTCAATACTGATTAAAATAAAATCTCTGCACAGAATGACAAGCTTCTTTCCTGAAGAATACCACATTTGCCAATATTTCATTAACTTTCCCCTGTCATATTTGGGCTATAATTTAGTCATGTGCTCTGAATTGTTGTGTTTTCCCTCACCTGAAAGGAGACTATTGACTTTGCATTCCCATCAATATCTAGCACACTGTAATCATACATCATCTAGTATTTTAATGTCAATGTAGGTATAATTCAATTAGCCTATGCTCATATCTTATTTCTCTTATCTCTTGTACCTCTTTCCTGGCAAGTCTTTGGGCATTCTCCATGATATTTCAGTAGCTAGTACTAGGTTGCTGGATGTGGTCTTGTTTTATTACGAACAGGACTCAATGATGCCGTTTCAGGCCTGTTCTTGTCTTTTATCTACCTACCTTTGACATCTCAGCATGCTTAACCTACTTACCTTGTTTTTCTGTGTACCTCAGGTTTAGGGTATTTTAAACCAATGCATGTCCATATTCAGGTATGTTCCTCTGCCAGTATATTACCTTAAGTGGACACTTATGTCCCACTTGGTATCTCCTTATCTTACAATGGGCCTTGACCTATTGTGTTGTTTCGCTAGCCATTACTATCTACTTGATATTTGTTACCTTCTCCCAGTCTCCTCCTTGCTTCTTCCCCCACCAACATTTATGCACTTCTGGTAACACATAAAATAGTTTACTTTTCTTTCCATCACTACTGCAGTGTATTCCACATTATCACAAATTAACACTACTCTTTTGTTAATTGCTTAAACTTTCTGCTTACAACAGCTTCTTCAAGTCTTTTTATCTCTGTCTTCCATTAATTTAACCCAAGTGACATAGAACACTTTTTTCTCCTCAACCCTTCTTATCCCTTTTATTGCATCTTCGTCTCCTCCCTGTTCTTTAACTGTTTCTTTATGGGTAAGCACATACATGTGCCATAAATTACATTACATAAAAAAAGCAAACAAAGTTAATCGCTTTTGTCACCAAACGAAAACCCCTTACGTTGAATACTGGTACATACATCATGTACAGGTCTACTGTATGCAAAAATGCATATTGTAAATTAGTCTCATTTTTGCTTTGCAAAAACAAACAGTTTAATGAAAAATAAGCGTGCTCCTGGCTTGTGCCCATTTTACATGAGGCGAGTCGGTGTGTACAGGCATGTAGAGCCGTTAACTTTATGGTTGTAGTTTATTTTATATTTGTACATTACTTTCTTTATATTTTCTGTGTAACTTGTTTAAAGCATTGCTCTGTTTTGTGTTATAAAGAATAAGGACTGCATGTATTGCAATATTATTCTATTGAAAATCAAAGGTACACAATGAGTGCCGAGCTGCTGTTGAGCATTGTTTTTAGCCATTTTAGATAGCTGTTTACTGTCGTATACTACATACATGTAAATTGTCTGCAAATGACAGCTCTAGTGTAAGGTAATGAGACAAAACTTTAATTCATAATAATTACGCTCCAGGCATTCACACTTAGCACATCTAAAGTGTAAAAGTGGGTAGGTCAGTGCTGCATAATGCATCATTTTGGATTACACATTGCCTCAAAAATTTGCATTAAGGTGTAAGCATTACACATTTAAAATATTTTCATAATATTTTGTATATTTAATACTTTTTTACTCTAATGCTGCGCAGTAATTCCATTATTGTACAATGTAATGTAAATATTATATAATGTCTTACCCGTTATATTGTTGAAGAGGCCATTGAAGAGCATCTCTGTTATGAGGAGTTCATCTGCGGCTGACAGTTCACAAGCTACTCTGCCCTTACGCTCGATCACATCCTGGGAGGTGGCATAACCCAAGCGACGTAGAACACGTTTTCTGCACTTCAGTTCATCCATTTGCAAGAGACTCTTTGCTCTCTTTAGGTCTACCTCAGCATTGTTTAATTCCTTTTTCATCTGCAAAAAAAAAAACAGGCCCATTTTATTCACCCAAGTTATTTTTTAAATATCAAACAACAAACATTTCTGATAAAACATTTGCAGCCAACTTTTACAAGAAATTAATGTGGAATCAATAATGTCTGAAACTGAGATCGGGTGTACTAATGCTGTGGAAAGTCAGTGACCACTACAGTGCTCAATTGATGGGGCAGTGCATAATCTGGAACACAGTGGGGATAAAACTAGATTACAATTAAATATCAATTGGTTACTTAAAATTATCAAAGGATGGAAAGGTATCCATTCAAGATGAATGCATAACTATACAAATCTCAATAATCCAGCAGTAAAATTTGACCTACATTGGCCCTTCCTCCTTTGCACAATGCTTTGCATACACTAACAATAAATGTGATACTGTACTGATGCATAGCAGAAAATATACCTGCTATGCATAATTTTATTTATCAAGAAATATTACATGTGGCCAAAGCCTCAGTCAATGAAAAACAATAATTCAAATACCAGCCACCAAATGGCCCCCTAATATGACATGAAATTTAAATTAATGTACTGCGGCTGAAGAGCTGAAACCCAACCATGAGAATGAAAAACCGACGATGTTTGTTTCTGTCCATCCTGGACCATTATCAAGTCATGTACTGTACATTACAAGTGGCATAGTTACTTGAAGGAAATAGTCTCCCCGGTATATAATTGTTCCCAATTGTGAAAAGCAAGATACACTCAAAAGAATATTATAGGGTAAATAAATTTCCAAGACGATATCTAAATGATGTTCACTGACCATTGATGATACATTGCCTGCAATATGTCTTACCCCAGCCAGTCAGTTATGCTCAACTCGCCTCACAATTTTCTCCTCCCCTCCCCCCATCTTACAATTATAATCCAATAATCCAACAACAGCCTACTTAGAAAACCTACATTCTTTGGTGTACATTGATTATGGAACATCTCAACCTCTTCTCAAAACTACTGTTGAATTGGCATTCACAAAAATTAATAATGCCATGGTATATTTTTTTTATTGTGTATTAACACTTTTGATGCCCGGTCATGCATAGTTCATCACAAAACCAAAATATGCTGAGTGCATGATGAAGTCATTAATTTAAAAATTTGTAAAAATTAATTTAGTGTCTGAATATTATGGGACTTGTTTTAAAATGTGTGCCAATGTCTTCCCATTCTCTGTATACCCCACATGGCATCCTGACCCCGCTTTGTGGGCGCCCACCCACGCTGGAGGCTCACTGTTCTTGTAACCTCCCTCATGACAGCCACGGCCTTTCCTCGAGTCTAAAAGTTTCCCCATTCCGGTTATTTTATCGCGGGTATTTGTTGCTACCGGCTTTATAAACACTGCCAGATGGATACTGATCAAGAACAGAGCCAATCCATGATGAAAGTATTGAAAGAGACGTACGAGGGGAGCATCCCTCATACAGAGTGAGAGCCAACTACATGCACCGAGCGAGTGATGCCGTCAGGAGATTCAATCTCGTCCAACAAAACGAGTCATACTATATGGTTAGTGCTAAATATACCAAACCTACACTTAGCCTACCTCCATTTTCTTTGAGAACTTTTCGTACAACTCATCTCGGTCGGGCTCTTTGTGTAACCTGTGTGACTCAAGACGAACGCTAAACTTCTCAAGCTTGTTCACAATCTCTAAGAGTGTTTCATCTTTTATCTTCATGTTCTTCACTGGGTCGAGTAGAAATTGGTTCTCTGGAACCCTCTTCAAGGCTTCCTGGTAACAAAAGAGGGGCAGTTTTATACACAGCATTCTTTTACGAGGAAAACAAAATTTTCAAAATAAACAAAATATTAATAAAAAGCCTAAATAATAAAATAAAAATCCACCATCCTTCAGAGAAAAAATGTTTTATTTCTAAATGTTAGTCCATGAAATTTATATCTTAATTTCACCTTTGGTTTTACAGTAACTTGTTGACTGATTAAATGGAAATTTTTGTAATTTAGTAAACCACTGAAAATAACAATTTTAAATAAGTTACTTCTGTGTGGAAAAAATGAGACTAGCCTAAAATCCATATCTGTTTAATAAAGACCTTTTTCTCATACACACAGTACTGTATAAACTTAATTCTCACTTTATTTTACACTTATGGGAAGGAAAGGCATCAGTATAAAAAAATATTGAATAAAGTAAAGATTATATATATTTAGAAACTTAAATATTATTTACCCAAGCAACACCACACTGAGCTATAATACTGAATACTATACTGAGAAACTGAGCACCCAAATGAGCCACACACACATTAGAAAGAATTTTTTCAGTGTCAGTTAAATTGAATGCATTTAGGCAGTGATGTGGTGAAGGCTGACTCCATACACAGTTTCAAATGTAAATATGATAGAGCCCAATAGGTTCAGGAATCTGTACACCAGTTGATTGACAGTTGACAGGCAGGACCCAAGAGCTGCAGCTCAACTCCGTCAATGTTACATTTTGAGTCGTGTGCATATCAAGCAGCTTCAAAACATGTGTTTTTTTTTTATCTCTTTCAAGTCCAATACCAGCCACATGCTTACTCCTCATTCTTACAAGTCACAGACTTTCAAACGCTACATTTCTAAGTAACTATCATAACTTAATCTATCCCATCATTATGAATACGTCTTGCATTGTTTATTTCTATAGCCATATATCCAGATTTTCCCTCCACACCAGAATACTCCACAAAATCTGTACACGCACCTGCACCATCTTCATGACCATAACACGCTGGTCAAGGGGCTTGAGGTCACTCGGCAGCTTCAGCCTAACTGCAGACACTTCCTGAATCAGCTTCAACATCACTGACATCACCACTGGCTCACTCTTCTCACCTGGCTTAGGAGGTTTTAAATCTGAAGTCACCTGCAAACATTGAAAATGACAAAAGGCTTAGGTGACATGGAATTTTTTTAATGCAATTATAGCATTTATCTATTCTAATATTAGATTAAATTTTCATCTCAAACAGATTGCAAGATCAAAAGTACACCATTAAAAAGATTACTTAATGACTTAATTACATCAACATAATTACAGAATTAATGTTTAGTTTTGGTTAAATACTTAACCAATCTCGAAAGATTAAACAAAATTGATTCAGACTTAAAGATGTCGGAATGAATATACAGTACTGTGCCTTATATTTGGCTTTATCATTAGACATCTCAATGTTAACTCAACAAATTAACTAACTAAACCACAGGTACAAAGGGTCAACTTTAGCAGTCATTAAATGCTCTTCTCACAAAAGCCCCAGGCCTAACACTAACTGCATGTCTCCACTTGGAGAAATCATTACATTCCAAGTGGGAACAATTCCCTAGTGAAGTAAATATCACCCGTTTGCTTTGAGATGAAGATGTGATGATAAACATGAGTGTTAACCCTTGTGTTGCCAAGGGCTATTTGGCCATTGTCACCCACAGGCGCATTAAAAAAACAAATCTTCTAAATCTGTTAATTTATGTTCCCTGATCACGGAAAAAATAATAAAAAAATAGTAAGTGGCATATTTTGCCCGCTATAGGGCAAGAAAGTCTGGCAAAAAAAAAAAAAAAAAAAAAAAAAAAAAAAAAAAAAAAAAAGGACACTGAGTCAGTGTGCGTCCGAGGCGGTCTGCTCAGCCCCAGCTGTCAGGCAGGAGTGGCCACAAAGAGATAATTACCTAATTATTTCAATGTCTCCGATTTTTCTTCGATTTTTTGCTGTAATATTATTCAATAGTGTGTAGTGTGATATATTTATATAATAAAATTTGTGAACCATGTACTCGCTGTACTCAAAATTATGGTGTGCATATTATCGATTCAATTATTGTGTTCATAAAACAATAAACAAATACTTTGTATTTGTTTATTGTATTCTCAATCATACTAGAGGTATGATGATTTAAGTGGTGACTTCTGACCAGTCACACAAGCAATAATTAAACAAAACCACAGATGTGGTTAAGGATTCTATTGATGAATGGATTGGAAAAACTAATTGGCATTTATGTGAAAGCACGTCTTTAAAATCAATCAGTTGAGGGTCTATAGCAATATAGGCAGAGGGTTGCATAGCAATCATGCAATTGCTATGCAGCTATTCAAAGTATTTTTGCCCAGGTGAAATTAATCTATCCTTTTATGACTACATCTTTCACAGCCATTCACAAAGTCATTCAATTCATACAATAACTCAACATATTGAGTATTTGTACATCCAAACAATGTATAATTTACCATATAATTATTTTGGTCATGTTAAGACATTATTATTTCATAATAGTGTACTTGGTATCTATCACTGTGTGGCATATATCCAATATTCACAACAATATGGGTATAAATGCCAGAAAAATATATGAAAAGTGAAGTTCAAGTATAAATACTGAACAAAGCAAGCAATAGTGTCAAGTAAAAACCACAAACAATCCAAAAGACATACTACCAGCACTTGAAAAATAGTTTCAGAGTTTTTGTGTATTTTCTACAGTAATGTGAACATCAATTTAAGCATGTCTTAAATACAAGCAAAACTGTGGAGCTGTAGTATTTGAGAAAGATCCTTTATATTCACATTAGTATATATTAATGTAGATTTTTTGTATTTGAGTACAGTACTTTATTCTGCTTGTCAATGAGCAGCAGCATCTCATGTAGTAACTCGTGAAACAAAGCCTAACAAACATTTCTTATGCAAACGAAAAAGCATATTAATAATATTAGTCTACATAAAGCTTTATGGTTATTTGAGAAACAAAATGTGGTTTTACCCAGATCTTACCTGGAGAGGCAATCAAGAGTTGTTCTATTCCCGAGTATTTGTACAATACATGATATAATGCACGAAATACTGCATGTACATCAGTACACAGGGAGAAGAAAAACACATACATACATACATACGATGTGCTAGTGTGCAACGTTCATAGAAGTGAATTGCTTGACAACTCTTTGCACAAATGACTACAAGAGGCATGCAGTTGTGCCCTATAAAAATACCTTTGAAGCAGCCGTTGCCTCTGATACACGCAATATCACGTCAACAGTTATTGTCGGAGCCTCCATGGGATTCTTCTTGTCCTCCTGTTTTTTGTAGCTCAGCACCACCCCCCAGCCGAAGTCATCATCATTATTCTTAATCTGTTTAAATTTAACAAGGGAAAATATACATCCGTGTCAGTTCAAAGATCACACAGTTATGGCTAAAAGAAAAGAAAAACCATTGCATATACCTGTAGTCATGAATTAACATTGCTCAATTTAAATAAAATTCATGCTCTTTGGCACAAATTAAAGCATTTTAAGTTTCAGGTTATGAAGCTGAGGCATTCTCTAAGAAACCAGCCAGAATTAGAATACAAAATATATATAAGGTAAATGACAAAATCATATGGTATCCTTATTGGAGAAACCTAACTAGGAACAGAACAAAAAAGGTTCACACTGTTTTAGCATTAGAAATGAAGAAATTTAATATCTATCCCTTTAAAAGATTAAAGATATACCACATCATGGACATACTAAAAGTAAATGTCAACATGGAATTATGTACACTACCACTACTGAAGGGCATCTTCAAACTTACATAGACCAGTCTCCCCGGTTGTAGGAATGGCATGATGTATATGGGTCGAGTGATGAAGGCATGGCGCTCGTTCTTGAGGTTGTGTATAGTCTGCTTAATCTTGTAGTAACTTTCCACTTCAGTCTCTCGTGGCACATTCATTGTTTCCAACTCCGTTTCACAAGTCCTCACACCTGAAGTAAACACATACCTAATACCTTGTTGCTCATTGAAAATGTTCAGGACAGAATACTTTCTGTTGTACACAAGTTGATTATGAAAATTACACTTGTATTAGAGGTAAACTTTCATATGTTTAGCACAATTACTGGTTGTATGTACATTCACACAATAAAACAATTCATCTTTATGAAGAAGTCATGTTATTTACTAAACTTTTCAATTTATAAATGCTTAAGATGCACAAATAATTTTCACAAATGTCCTAATATATATTTACACTTAGTGAAAATTTCCCAACATTCAAAATACACACAATGACAGCTCAATTATGACACCAGCGACCAATGTAAATTGATTTTGAGCGCGCATGATAACACCAACCACAATGCATTTGTATGTTTGTCCACAGTCCGGCACTCAGATCATTAATTTAATTTACTTGGTACACACACACAATGAAATTACACTACCGTGATGTATCAATTGAATGTAAAATAAATTTTACATTCAATTTATTAATATAATTTTTTTTTTTATTTACTTGGTGTTCTGTAATCCTGTTTCATAAATAATACTTCCCAACTGTTCTATGTTATTGGCAAGTTGCCATCAATTAACCCTTAAACTCTTCAGATAATTGAAAGTCCTGCATCATGGTGTGCATGTCAACAAATATCTAAACAAATTTAATGACATCACAGCTGGGGATTCAAGCACAATAGGTAATCGTATATGGCGACTTAGAATCATTTAAGGTTTAAAGAAGTGAATACTCTATTTAGAATTAGATGACCATATGTGATTGTATCATGAACAACAGGAGCCAGTCATTGTTCATTAGCTGTGATCAGGAAGCCAATTCAGTGGACCATAGAGACTTAATAACAATCACTTGAAAAAGGACTAAAAGACTCAAAAGAGTATCTTATGAATGGAATGATATAGTGGAGATGACTATACAGCTGGGAGCAGTGCACTAGATATAAACAATTTGTCTAGTCAAATTGGAGTTGCGTATCATAAAATTTGACTGTACATGCATCCAAGGCAACAAAGAATGCATTCTAATTTTTTTCTACGTGAGCCTGATCAAATTTATTTACAGACTAATGTATGAGAACAACTGAAAATTTAAAAAATTAGTTTGCAGTGAAATAAACTTAAGCTGCTTAGAGTACTGGGCCTTAATAGTACAACAATTATTCTCTCTCTCTACAAATGTGTTGCATTAACATTTGATGGTTTGCTACATTATATTTAGCCTAGTTTCAATGACTACTTGCTAGTTCTTTCTTTTAACCTTACTTCATTCCTTCTATCTTTATCAGCCCCTTTCCTTCTAACTTGCCATTTGTACATGCCTGTTGAGGAATGCATTCACCAAGAGGCATGTACTTATGACACCAACTCTAAAATTTTAATTATTTACTATATGAAAGCTCTTCAGCACATTAAAACTAATACCTGCTGATGCATACTTGTTCATCACGCTAGTCTCTCTCTCTCTAAATTTGTCATATATATCTTTCAAGTTCATGAAGGCCATGTACACCTCAAATATTCTTGCACACCTTCTCCATCAGCTGAGTAAATACATATATCTGGTCCGCACAATCTTCATCACAGAGCCCACTTTATCTTCAACCAATTCCTCGGTTATTTCCTGTACTATTCCAATCATTATAGTCTGTTATACACTTTTCATTATACAAAGACAAGGATAAAACTCTTCTCAGCCAGTTATAGTTATTGGTGTTCCAAGTGGAGTAACTTTTACAAGTGGTATTCCTTGCAATACATAAATACAAGCACTCACGGTCACAAAGTGCTGGAATGGATGAGTAATTTTGGAATTGGAAGAATGATCTCTCCAAGATATATTCCGGGTTTATCTGCTCCACACGCAACAAATTCAGCACCATGTTGTACGTCAGATGGAATGCAGAGTTGATGGGATCAGCATTGCCCTAAGTGAAAAACAGACCTGGATGAACTAAAGATTACACAGAATAGACTTGCTATTAATATTAAAACAACATGTAGCACAGATTTTTACAAAGTAATAGCACTGATTGGAATACCATGTCCTAAGGTGTAACAGGTATATGTGCAATAAAAAAAGTTTTCATTTCTCAAAAGATTTTATATACTAAACAAATGAAAAATGAGGAATCTGTAATGTTTGCAGAGCCAGTTAAGTGTATGCAAACAAGAGTGGAAGAGGCTGCAACATCAAGAGGGGCCTACTCCTAGTCCCCCTGGTAGAGTACTGTACTATGAAATTTGTATTTACTGCTGAACATTGTATTAACTCTGAACATTGCCATTTTTACTATCTCCATTCATATTGCTTACATAGCATCCATTCCAGTTTTTTATATTTTATAGAACAGTATTTTCTCTTTCAGTTCATATCCTTAGTTTTAAAATAAATCTAAGGTGTCCAGAGTTGAACAACTGTATACTATAGAACTTCAATTATTGACGAGGCTCTTGAACCAGGAGAAAAAAATATTACATAACCGATTCTGTAAAAACAAAATATGGGGATGTAATTGAAACAAAAAACTTTGCAAATCCTCTTGTGCCCTGTAATATGCACCTAATGTGATATCAGACAACATTTCTAGATCAGAAAAAATTTAGTTTCCAAAATAATGACAAAAGGGCTACAAAACCAAACAACAGGTCAAAAGCATACGCAGTATTTCCATTGAGGATACGTAAAAATGCATTTTACCCCTAATGATGCACGTGACGCCTCCCTCGCAACACCGTTGTTAAAGCCCGATGAAGAAGTAACGTGTAATGTTATAAAGCATTCTGAAACATCCAGACACAGATTGCACTACTTGTCACAAGTATTAGGGTAAACAACCAATACACAAACATACCTGCACCAAGTTCTTCACAACTGAGGTGTTAAGCTTCTCATCCACCATCATTATAACGACACCTTTGTCATCTTTCCCTCGTCGACCTGCACGCCCAGACATCTGGATGTATTCTCCTGATGTCAACTGAAATTAATGACAAGCTATTAATCTCAACATTTTAAATTTTGTATTATGATAGCTGGATTATATTTAGTGCAGATTCAAATTCCTGTCCATTATGTTTAACTAGTCAAACAAATACAGGCTAATATATGCTACAATAAAGTGTAGACAACTGGATAATGTGTGCCACAGTGTAGGATAAGGGCGCCTGACAGCTGAGTGGACAGCGCTTGGGTTTCGTAGTCCTAAGATTCCGGGTTCAATCCCCGGTGGAGGCAAAAGCAAATGGGGGAGTTTTCTTTTCCCCTGATGCACCTGTTCACCTAGCAGTAAATACACCTGGGGATGTTCAACAAAAAGGAGGCCTGGTTGAGGACCGGGCTGCAGGGACGCTAAGCCCTGAAATCAAGATAACCTAACCTCAGGAAGATAAACCCATGTGTGTCAATGTGTAGACAACAGGCCAATGTGTTTGTCACAAAGTGTAGACCACAGGACAACTCAACAGCAAATTGTGAAACACTTCACCCACTGAAATAAAAAAACAATTTTTTGAACAGCAGAATTTGCAAGTTCATAGAATGTCATCTATATTTTCTTTTAAAAATTTATACAGAATTAAAAATATATTCTAGCACTTACCCATCGAAAGTCTTGTCCATCAAATTTACGAACATTAGTGAAGAGCACAGTTCTGGCAGGCATATTAAGACCCATGGCAAATGTTTCAGTCGCAAAAAGGGCCTTCACTAAACCCTCTCCGAACAAGATCTCTATCGTCTCCTTGATAATGGGCAACAAACCTGAAAATGTTAATTAGAAAAGACTTCATACAAGTACTGTACAGTACTGTACTGTTAATAAGCACAACTTATGCATAGAACTATGTGGACATCATATTTACTTTTTTTGTTCTCTAAATCATTCTAAGCCAAAAACAGTCTTAACTTATGGAGGTATATATAGTCCTGTTTTTAGCCACAAATCAGTTTTGAGAACATGAAAAAAATTTGCATGAAAAGTGCAGTAATTACAGTACTGTGTAAAAGAAAAATAACAATAATGACTGGCACAGCAATGTCTCCAACATTTATAGAATATGCATAGTAGTTGGCTATAGTTTTATATTAACGATAAAAATTATTGTGCAGTTTGCCATTTTTTTTTTTAAACTATTTCTTCCAAATTTTTGTCTCCTCTTAGTAATTTTAGTCTTGTTATAACTGGTTCCAAATTAACTAGAGGTACAGTCATTTACTATGGTACATTGGTACATTGCAGTTCTTCCCATGTTTCATTACACAACTACTAAACAAATGGACAGGTATCCGATTTTTTGCCCAACAAAACCAACTGATTACAGTAAACATTTCTCTGGCACTGTAAAGAAGTCACTGGTGCCATAAATACTGTACGATATACTTGCAACTTTTGGGTTAAGCTTCCTGTCTGGGCCTAACTCCCAAGCAGGATACAAAACTTTGGGAATAAAACTTGGTGACCCAACAGGGTCGTAGGGCACATCTCTATGGTTAACATTGTCACTCGTATTCTTTAACCAGAAGGGGATTGTTAACAAATTCTATATAATCACAGCTTGTATTGGTTGAAGTAAAAAAAATAAAAATAAACAAACTAGGCATAAACAAAGGCGATGCACCCATTCTCCTATTGCCAATCATTCAATCTTAATATTTATATTATTAGCAGACACTTACCATTTGCACATTTGTTATTATTGATAATGAATTTTGTGGGTAGCAGAAAAAAGCCTAAATATTGGAAAAAGACCTTCTCTCATTAAGACTGTAGTAAAATGGTCTCACTTTCACACAGCTGACTTCAAGTGGCACACCACAAAGCATCCACACATGCACTTAAGTTGGAAGATTCACACTCGTGTGCTTACAATGCACAGTCACGAAGCCTATTTCCCTTATTACTGGACTAAAACCTAGCTTGTTTGGTCTTCAATGAGAGCCCAGGATGCTAGGAGCATAATGATTCCACAACGGCCATCACGTGTTTAGTCAATGAGGAAATAGAGAGAGCACAAATTCCATTGTTAGAAACCAATGCCAGTCATCAGCCAATTTGGAAGACTACTGGAAGGAGTATTCTGTCTTGAGCAATACAAAGGAGATTTGGTCAAGTCATCCTCAATGGTCAACTCGGGGATAGGCGACATACTCATGACGTCTCAACCCACATCACCACAGACGAGTCCGTAGTGACCCATTATTCCCAGATGCTGCAGAATAGCCAATAGCCGATTGTCAAATCCGAGAGACATAGGTTGAAGCTAACAAGAGCCCCACTTGCAAAACAAGTCAAGCATTCCAGCCTAGGACATTAGTAATACATGAAGTGTGTTTTTTCTGTTATTGGCCACTAATTAGGAAACAGAGCATCATGCATCAACCTAATTCATTCTAAATATCCTGTAAGTGACCAGAATCCTGCTGTTTAATCATTTTCGTGAAAATGACGAAAGAGTATCTGTATCCAGTATCTGCCCAAGAGATACTATGAGGTACATCCATAAGCATCAGGACTGAAAAAATGTACCACTGTGATTGTATTGTATCTAGGTCACGTGTATAGTTGAGATATAGAAATGCGTTCAGCAAATGTGTGTAAACTAGCAGTGCTGCCATAGAGAACCTGATGAAGTGCCTTATATAAAAGTTAGAAGGAAGAAACCAAGATTATAGCTACCACTCTGTTCTCACTCTAACCAGTGTAAGGCCACTGAAAGCTGCCCAAGTGTTACCCCAATCAACAGCCACACCTGTCACCAAGTCCAGTCGTTAGCTGCCTGCTGCCAGGCGGGTCATGGATGGATGTAAAATGCTCTTTACATTTATAATTTAAAATGGTATCCAAGTGCTCTATAGAACAAACTCCATCATTTACCAACCTCCATGATGAATGCCTATGCCTCGTCGTAGTAGAGGCAGAACTGAAACCACCTGCGGTAATTGTCTGTCCTCCTCAGAAAGGACCGAAATAGCATTGCTGAACACTTCATCCACCAACTGTTTTTCCTCGGCTAAATTGAAATCCAACTTGGACACCTGGAGAGCATAGGCCTCACATTCCTTTTTGGAGAAACTGAAGATGATGACCGGTGCAAAGTTGCGCTCCATTATCATCTTCACAAGTTTATAGCAATCGGAACCATCCTTCACTCCACCTTTCTTGCCTTTTAAATGGGCCTGAGAAGATCAAATTTATTAGACATGGTGGATATATTAAAAAATACTCCTCATAATTACAAGAACAAAAATAACTTTAAAATGACTTAATTTACAATAATTTGCTCAGCTTAATAACCAAGATCAGGTTGAGAACAAATAGCTAATTCACATCACAGAAAACATATAAAACTTATGCAAAGCAATACTGACAGCCGCAAAGTTCACAGAAAACAAAGCACTAAAAATGCCCAACAACTCTGCAAAGATTCATTCAAATGCAAATGATTCACTTGAAACTAGTCCCTTTGGCTGGTTGATACCTGGTTGATGGGGTTCTGGGAGTTCTTCTACTCCCCAAGCCCAGCCCGAGGCCAGACTTGACTTGTTAAGAGTTTGGTCCACCAGGCTGTTGCTTGGAGCGGCCCACATACCCACCACAGCCTGGTTGGTCCGGCACTCCTTGAAGGAAACAATCTAGTTTCCTCTTGAAGATGTCCACGGTTGTTCCTGCAATATTTCTGATGCTCGCTGGTAGGGCATTGAACAACCGTGGACCTCTGATGTTCATACAGTGTTCTCTGATTGTGCCCATGGCACAATCAGAGAACACTATGTTCTGAACACTGTATGAACACTAAACAAGTGAGAATTAAGAGTGAACCATCAAACTCTTACATTTAATTTTTAGTTGTCCTGCAGCAGGACAACAGGATCGTACTCACCACCCTAGCTTTATTTAAAGTTTTACTGCCCGGACAAACTAATTGTCAGATGGGTACTTAACATAATTGTGAGGAAGAGAACCGCTGTGAGTGCCAGAGTGAAACTATGCAGTTTTTGGCAGTATACACAGGGTAGATTTGGTGTAGTTTCCACTTGTCCTGTGTCGAGCAGTAAGCATCAACACAACAAAATATGATTCTCCTTCCTCTCCCCTTACCAAGTCAGTGTGAGAGTTAATAATTATTTAGGAGTTGTCTAGATTAGAAATTCAAATTATTATTATTATTATTATTTATGGGGTTCTAGAAGGAGTCTCTTGGTTCATGCGTGGTTTTTCAGGCTAGGGGTGCATCATCTGTTGCGGCACTTGTGGCAGGTCATAGCTGTCTGTACACCACCCGCTCTGCTTCACTGGCTGCCCTCTTTGTTGATCACGTTTCCTTGACTCAGTTCCAAGGCACATTTATACCAGATTGTCTGCAGTATACTGACATCTGTTTAATGTTCCAGTCCAGTCAAGCTTGTGTTGCCCTGGGTCTAACTTGCCATCCTAGTAGGCTCAGGAATCTGTACACCAGTTTATTGATGGTTGAGAGGCGGGACCAAAGAGCCAAAGCTTAACCCCCGCAAGCACAAATAGGTGAGTACACACCAACATTGGCCGTAGCCAGGGTAAAGGTGTCACAACAAACCCAATAGTGGTCTCCAGTTCAAACAAGCACCAAACTCTAAACCCAACACCATATTCCAGATTCCAGATTTAACGACCACTGACTCGGTAAATAAAGGCCTCGTTAACAATCTCAAATTTAGTACTGTAGTTAGAACTGGCAGAAAGATAAAAAAATAAAGTCCTTAAGTTGAGTGGATACTAATCAAAATTTGTTATACAGTACTGCATTATTGGCACACTGAAACTAGAGAAGTACAGTATAAATACCTGTTCTGGTGCATTTTGCAAAATTGTCATTGCTGTATTAAAATTATCTTCTCTGAACTTGCCAGTTTCATCAACAGAGAGATAGATTCCTTCGCCCCCAGCAGGGAAGATATAGTGTTGGAGAGGAGTTGGACGGTAGTCTGTGTACACCACATGGCATGGCTGATGGTGAAGGTAACAAACCCACTGGGCAAACTGAAATCAACACGTCACAATGATTACATTATCTGACTAAACTATACACGGTATTTATGAAAACACTGCAATAGCTGGAAATATACTTTGCTTAGTTATTTAAATTTAATAAACTGTCTTCAAGATATATAATTAAAAACAGAAAAATACAAAATTATGCATATCAGAGAAGCTTCACAGAGGAATATTAATTTAACCACTGCACTGCGCAAAGCGCCTTTAGGCGCTCAGAGAGTTGTGCTTTTTGTTTTTTAATTTGGCTATATTTTAATGTTTTTTAATGTTTTCATTACTATTTGTGTTTTGAAATGGAAATAGTTGACTTTGGAAACATTTTGACATTAAATTTACCTGAACATTTGTAAAAATAACAAAAATATGTCCTTGACAATTGCACCAAGACGTTTTTGCCGAAAATAGGTGAGCAGTGCAAGGGTTAAACCTTTATCTGTAGAACGTTTCCCACTCATGGGGTGGGTAGGCACCAACCCGGAGAAGATAAGAGTAATAAAGTAAAAGGAATTTAAAAAAGGAACTTCTTTGAGGGTCGTTGCAAAGTTTAACTTCTCTATAAGACCTAAGCAATCATTAGATAAAGCAATGTTTCTTATGCTTGTTGGTTATCACTATATTAATGCTATCTTTTTCTAATTGATACCACAAAGCTACTTTATGACTACAGCATTGCTATACCTTTATTATCTCAGATTGTTCCTACAATCTGGTGAAATTAATCATTTGAGAATGATTTAATGATAAATACAATTCTGCAGATTCATTTTTAAATCTCAATGTACTCTTTAACTATAAAAACAATCCCTGCCAACACTTTCCTCTTCTTCATACAAAACATTGTTAAACAAAAGACTACACTAATGAAAAAAAAAATTGAAGACTGCAATGAACTCTTAGGCAATGTTTACAAAAGAGTCACATGAAACAAAAGCTTACATGCAAGTCATGCTTGTGGCAGAAATCCACAATACCATACAATGTTTTAAAATTATAATATAAACTATTATGTATGCTTCATACTGTATCCTAGTCTAATAAAGATCATATAAAACAAATGCAGTAAGAGTAACTTCTAATACACAACCCAACTCATTCCACTAACCTGGCTTGCATTAGGAATAGTTGCAGAGAGAAAGACAAATTTGACCGTTGGTGGTAGAAGGATAATGGTCTCTTCCCACACGTATCCTCTCTCCTTGTCTCTCATGTAGTGAATCTCGTCAAAGATAACCCAACCAGCTTCTCTCGTCACCTCGGAGCCTCGATACAGCATGGACCGTAAAATTTCTGTGGTCATGATGAGACAAGAGGCATTTGGATTGATAGTCACATCACCGGTCAACAGACCCACATCAGTGAATTCATCGCTAAAATCTCTGTATTTCTGATTACTCAAAGCCTTGATGGGAGTTGTATATATGACTCTCTGCTTGTTCTGTAAACACATGGCAACCGCATACTCGGCAACGACTGTTTTACCAGCCGATGTGTGAGCGGAAACCAATACCGACTGATTATTATCAATACATAATATGGCTTCTTTCTGGAAAGGGTCCAGTATAAATGAATATAACTTTGCTGGTTTTTCTTTGGCAGGTTGAAGTGGAATATACATTTCTCCAGGGGGTACAGCCACTTCATGTGTACATGCTTCGAAGGTCTCTATAATATGTACAGCTATTCTTGGCAAATCTTCTATTAATCTGAAAAGAAGAAAGTTGTAGTTGTAAATCACACACAAGAAGAAAACACTCGAGAACAGCTGAACAGGATGTGCCATCTAGTCAGGAATTTATACAGTTTAAAAGACATTCATCTTACAGAGCCTTGGGTGCCTGAACATATTTCTCCTTACTTGAGCTAGACAGACAATCCTCATACCGTAGGGAGCTTTATTAATTTCTTAATATTTCCTCAAAAAAATGCTTCAACAATATGGTGGATTCAATATCCTTCTAGAAGCTCCAGTCACATGACTTTCAGTCAGTAAGGAGATCAAGTAACAAAAGCTGCCCACTTCACCCAAAGAACCAAGACCTGCTCTCACAAAGAGAGCTATTCTTTTCCGTAAGTTTTTAGTAGTAATTGTTGAAATGAATATCAGTGCAAAGTGAAGAAGTCTTTCTGCTGCATGTAAAAGCCACTGAATTAGTTGAATCGTCATAAAAAAAAGGAAATGGGAAGACTGTCATTCATGCTGTAATCTGTCCTCTCGAATAATGCACTGCACTTTGACAAAATCCACAACGGATAAAATATGATGTACAATAAATCAAAGCAGCTCACATTCACATTTTCTATGCATGGATTGTTTGGTTAGGTTAGGTTCAGCATTTTAATACACCATTTTCTGTCTTATGGCAGCTCAAGAGGATGGAGGACTGGATGCCGAGCCATCAATCGAGAGGTATCATGGAATCGATTGTTGTGTGGACACAGTGCACCACCACTAGTCGTGTTTGGAAGTACTAATGTCAAGACACAAAAGTCCTCCTTAACCACTGCACTGCACCAAACAACAATTGTCATTCTGAGAGTTGTGCTATTTTTTTTTTAATCAGGCTATATTTTAATGTTTTTTTAACGTTTTCATCACACTGTTTTGAAATGAAAATAGTTGAGCTTGGAAACATTTTGACATTAACTTTACCTGAACATTTATAAAAACAAAAATATGTCCTTAACAATTACACTATAAAGTATTTGTCAAAAATAGGTGCACAGTGCAGGGGTTAAGGAGAGAAATACCCACTTCTTGAGCAATTGACTGGAATGTAGTGGAATTACTGTAGTTAAGATCATGTTTGCTGGCCAGAAATTTAAAAAATGTCACCATAACTAAGTTACTCTTTTTACAATTTGTTGCATAAAGTGAGTGTTAGTAAGTTGGCTAGATTACCTTGTACTCTGGATATTATTATTTTTATTGATGCATTCAATAATCTTAGCAAAGTATCTAGCAGGTTTATGTATTTCCTTACCTGCTCCCTAATATATATATCAAGGCAGACTATGAAACATTTCAAGCCATTATTTATTATTACTAATACAAAAGGTTTGTAGATATTACTCATCAGTAATATTACTGGCATATTGGCAGAGCTATAATCTTGTTCCGTTTTCCATATCAAACTATTGCTACGCATTTTGGAGAGCATATGGAATAATTTACGTCTGAGAGTCGGGTGTTTAACCTGTTTGATGGTTCTTTGTGTGTAGCATATACTCTGTGCTCCGTTGTAACATTCTATTGTACTGAACAGTACTATTTGGTTAATTGTCCAACTATGTTATAATATAGATTAAAAACAAATTAATATTTTAATGGAATTTTTCTTTCCTAAGAAGTATATCTTCACACAACCGCATATACACATGAAAAATCTATTATAGTACTGTATATATATTTCACCCAATATAAAGCGAGACATTTAGCATATACTGTACAGCACAGTCGTGTATCAGATGCACATTTCATAAGTTTTGGTAAACCCTACCGTTATTTAATAGCAAAGAAATATATTTTTAGTGATAATATTGTGCTGTATTTTAACTTACTAAAGTACATTAAAACAGCAAAAGTAAGAAAATCTGCAGTAATCTCAAAGGAAGACTTGGATTATAAGTCCAGTTGACAGAGGGCAGAACTCTCCCTTCTTAAAAAACCAACCTAAGCTCAGACTGTGTTGTCTCCACTTGAGAGCGACGCTTCTTGGATACTCCCTTAATCTTCTTGTCATCTTCAGCAATTCGCTTTCCTAATAACTGGTTGAGTTCCTCAGCTGCTCTGTAAAGCATGAAGGTTGAGGTTATTATAAAAAAAACATATACTGTACTTAATATCAAATCAATACAATCAGAAAAATCTCAATTATCTTTATTTTGCAGATTTATGAATTATCTACCTATTCTGCCATTTAGTTTCAAGAATGCGTGGATGGGCTGTGTCTACCCCTGGTAGACTGCCCTGGTATGCCATAGCTGTTGTCAAAAGATTAAAAACTATTCTCGGTTTTATTCGGTATTTTTAAAATTTGGTAAAGATTCTATAATCTATGAAAAAATTTAAAGGTGCCATTTTAGGTGAATTTTTATTATTTTTTTTTTCTTCTAATTAGGTTACAATGTTGGAACTTAGGCTGGAGGCTCTTATGTTACATTTTTAAACAATGTTTCCATAAGAATTGGATGTTTTTGAAGGTTAACCATAAGAATGAATGTGATTCGAGTCTGTTAACTGAAGGGTATAAACAATCACAGCAATATTTATGTGGATAATTTAAGGGGATGATGCCAAAATCAAAATCTTCAGAACATTTTTGGCAACTGAATGTTGCCAAAACATGGCACTTTCCACATTCATTAATGTCTGAAACACTTGCACGAGGAACCAATTCTGGCTATACTGTATATGCTTAAAACCAATTGAATAATAAATATTAGTTGAAGTTCAACATCCTCTTTTCCTGTTAAAGTACTGTACATTAAAAAATATAAAAGTTCTGATATAGTGTAATAATAAAGATATCTTATTTGAATTAGGATAAGATAAGCTTCTTTCAAACACACAATAAGACACTGTGAGGCCCTTCTTGATTGGAGTTTGGTCAAATGTTACACAAAATACTGTTACGAAGCTCATTTTTTTCCCCAACTGTCAAAACCATATCATGAGGTTAAGAAGTATTAGCTGTGTATATGCAAGGCTGTGTTAGGCTCCGTTGGGTTAGGTTGGGTAAAGTTAGGGAGGTATTAAAATAGATTCCTAAGTCATATTGTGTACAATGTGTCTTGTATGCTGGTGAACCTGGTCGAACCCTTGTTAGAATCTGACCAGATTGTCAATTGGGTTAACCCATGTGCCGCATTTCCACAATGGTCGTTCAAGTTAAAATCGGTGAACGCCCCAAGAATATTGTTGAAAACATCTCGATAACTTATTAAACCATAAATCCAAAGTTTTTTAAAGTTGGGTTAGGTTAGGTCACTGTTTTACCACTGCGGAATAGGAACTTCATATCTATAGGTTAATTTTGAACGTTAAAATCAGCATTCGCCGATTTTAACTTGGGCGACCATTGTGGAAACGCAACACATGGGTTGACCCAATTACTACTTGGGTCAGATTTCATTATGGTTCAGAACAAACCCACCACACCAAGATGTAGATATCCCGAACAAGCTCGCTCCTGTCCCGAAGGTCACAGCTCTTGTAGTGCAGCGGTGACACACCTGTCATTTTTTGGTGGTCTACCATAGCCTGAATTTTCCCCACCATCATCGTTTGTCAAAACACACTGCCATTGGGGTCCAGGCCGTAGGTATTTGGGAACCCGGTACCAGTCACCTAAATGCCCCAGCCACAAATATTGTAACGTTCTGTTGTAACAGTTCAAGTCTCGTGCAAGTGTCACCCTAAAACTTTGCTAAAAGACTAGGAACAATCTGGAAATAATGTTAGTAAGACAAGTAAGAGCGATGCGGGTGGGAGAGGACAGGTGCACAATACACAGCTACAGGTGTTCCCAGACCCACTTCTCATTCTCCTCCTCGTCCACCAGCTCAATGTCCGGCAGGGCCTCCACCCGCTGCACGCCCTCCTCCTCCACGAAGTCAAAAAGATCTTCCCCGAAGCACGCCATCCTGCCCCGTATCCCTGTGTTGTGTTGACTGGTGCGTGTTGCAGCGCCGCCACCACGAGACCCCTTCCCAGCGCACCACTCCCGGCGGCCACCCCCTCCCAGCGCTCCTCTCCCGGCGGCTACCCCCTCCCAGCGCTCCTCTCCCGGCGGCCACCCCCTCCCAGCGCTCCACTCCCGGCGGCCACCCCCTCCCAGCGCTCCTCTCCCGGCGGCCACCCCCTCCCAGCGCTCCACTCCCGGCGGCCACCCTCTCCCAGCGCTCCACTCCCGACGGCCACCCCCTCCCAGCGCTCCTCTCCCGGCGGCCACCCCCTCCCAGCGCTCCACTCCCGACGGCCACCCCCTCCCAGCGCTCCTCTCCCGGCGGCCACCCCCTCCCAGCGCTCCTCTCCCGGCGGCCACCCCCTCCCAGCGCTCCACTCCCGGCGGCCACCCTCTCCCAGCGCTCCACTCCCGACGGCCACCCCCTCCCAGCGCTCTACTCCCGGCGGCCACCCCCTCCCAGCGCTCCACTCCCGGCGGCCACCCCCTCCCAGCGCTCCACTCCCGGCGGCCACCCCCTCCCAGTGCTCCACTCCCGGCGGCCACCCCCTCCCAGCGCTCCACTCCCAGCGGCCACCCTCTCCCAGCGCTCCACTCCCGACGGCCACCCCTCCCAGCGCTCCACTCCCGACGGCCACCCCTCCCAGCGCTCCACTCCCGGCGGTCACCCCCTCCCAGCGCTCCACTCCCGACGGCCACCCCCTCCCAGCGCTCCACTCCCGACGGCCACCCCCTCCCAGCGCTCCACTCCCGGCGGCCACCCCCTCCCAGCGCTCCACTCCCGGCGGCCACCCCCTCCCAGCGCTCCACTCTCGGCGGCCACCCACTCCCAGCGCTCCACTCCCGACGGCCACCCCTCCCAGCGCTCCACTCCCGGCGGCCACCCCCTCCCAGCGCTCCACTCCCGACAACCACCCACTCCCAGCGCTCCACTCCCGACGGCCACCCCACTCCCAGCGCTCCACTCCCGGCGGCCACCCCCTCCCAGCGCTCCACTACCGGCGGCCACCCCCTCCCAGCGCTCCACTCCCGGCGGCCACCCACTCCCAGCGCTCCACTCCCGGCGGCCACCCCCTTCCAGCGCTCCACTCCCGGCGGCCACCCACTCCCAGCGCTCCACTCCCGGCGGCCACCCCCTCCCAGCGCTCCACTCCCGGCGGCCACCCCCTCCCAGCGCTCCATTCCCGGCGGCCACCCCCGCCCAGTGCTCCACTCCCGGCGGCCACCCCCTCCCAGCGGCCACCCCTCCCAGCGGCCACCCCCTCCCAGCGCTCCACTCCCGGCGGCCACCCCCATCCCAGCGCTCCACTCCCGGCTGCCACCCCTCCCAGCGGCCACCCTCTCCCAGCGCTCCACTCCCGGCGGCCACCCCCGCCCAAGAGTAAACCTTATACTCGCTCCATTATCTCATCATCTTAATGGCATAACTAATTAGCACTAACTACACAAGCTATAACCCTATCCCTATCTACAGGTAACGGTTTTTCCACCCTCCTATCTTATTGTGAGGTGTAGTCACCGTATATAAGCAAGCGATTTGAGAAAAGCAAACCAGTACAATTTCCAGTCAAGAATGTAACACTCGGCGTAGGCAGTTCTAATTGTCTACAAGACGCTACAGCTTTGACACAGAACAGGCAGCAGACTAGGACCGCATCCAGCTACAACGCTCTCCTACATAGAGCTCCGCGACTCCGGCCACACTCAGCTCTGCTCCAAGCTCCGTCTCAACGTCTACGACACTGCTGTATCCAGGACTACTAAATAAATATGAAACTCACTAAACACTGTGTATTTAATCTACCCAACAACGTAACATAATCGTACATTACATTGGTGACCCCAGAGAGTTTCGACAATACCCAGCCACGATGGACTACAACATGGACTCACTGGACCTCTACTGCTGCTGCTTGCTGTGCACCGCAGCCACCTTTCATGGAACACTGCCAACACCCTCGCAACAGCTATGATTTTCATCGTGATCATCTCTGCATTTTCATCTGCTACGGCTTGCTGCTCGACGATCGTTATTCACTCATCTGACAGCCTCATCAATGATTACATCACGTAGGATCTACAGCCTGTCCTGCAGACTCTCCGTCGCTGCCAGGGCACTGCTTGTTCTACAGGGACTCCCACGACAGCTGCTCTGTCATCAGATTCATCTACACGTTCACTGCATTCTGATACTCTGCCGACTCAAGCACCTTGCGCAATACAGGGCTTACAGCTTGCATTTCCGACTCTTCGTTGCCTCCAGCACAATTCAGCTCTAGCAGTGATTCCCTCATTGTCCTGCCCATGTGCCTACATTACCTCCTATTGTCCTGGTGCCCGAGCCCATCCGCCTCGGATCTAAATGCTCCACCAGCGACCCAAGGACGCAACAATCATGCACATTCTTCTCTCCTGCTACACCGAGCTTGTCCACACACTGCCTGCATTTTTTAATACCAGACTACATGTTCCACAGCGACCCAGGGAACAGTAGCCTCGTATTTTTTGTTGTACTGCTTTTCTTCCGTTCCCTGGCAGGGGTAGTCCTGTAGGGAGTAATCTTATACTCGCTCCATTATCTCATTATCTTAATAGCGTAACTAATTAGCACTAACTACACAAGCTATAATCCTATCCCTAATTACAGGTAACAATTCTCACATCCTCCTATCCTAGAAGAGAAAGGTGAGGGGTAGTCACCAAATATAAGGAAGCAATATGAGAATAGACAACAGTACAATTTCCAGTCAAGAATGTAGCACTCGGCGTTGGCAGTTCTAATCGTCTTCAAGACGCTACAGCTTCGACACAGAACAGGACCACATCGAGTTACAACGCTCTCCCACATAGAGCTCCGCGACTCTGGCCACACTGAGCTCTCTGCTCTGCTCCAAGCCCCGTCTTAACGTCTACGACACTGCTGTATCCAGGACTTTGTGTTGAGTAATTAGAGGACGTAAATGATTTTGGCTAGTAGAATCCCCAAGCACAAATACCACAATTGAGATAAGGATAGATGAGAGAGTAATAGAGCGTCACCAGGGCAGGGCGAGGTACATAATATCTGATTTTAGAAAGAATGCCAACAGTTTTAGAAACTTTTTTGCTATATTTAGAATGTGTCCCTGGAAATTCAGCTAGTTATCGATGAGGACACCAAGGCCATCTACATTGTTACTAATTTGGATAATATAATAATAAATAATAATAATAATAATAATAATTTATTTAGGAACAGTACATACATAGTTGCAGTGTTACAGTACAAACATTGTTAGATTTAAAGATAGAGGTAGTACATACAATACCTAAAGCCACTAGTACGCATAGCGTTTCGAGCAAGAAATATTTGGATATTGAAAATATAGGATATTGTTTATTCTTATATTAATATGATCTCAGGATTTATTAGCAAACAAAATATATAAAAGGTTTTGTCAATGTTAAGGGCGAATTTGTTAGCAGCGAAAGGTGGACTTTATTTAGTTCAGTATTCACGGTATCATTCAGAGCAAGAGGGTCAGGACTGGAGAAAATGAAGGTTGTGTCATCAGCAAATAAAATTGGTTGAGGTGTTGAGAGGCATTTGGAAGGTCATTAATGTAGATAAGAAGAGAGGGCCAAGTATGCTGCCCTGTGGAACACTAATGTTGATGGTAAGGGTGGGAGAAATTGAATTATTCACAAAAACATACTGGAGCCTGTCAGTAAGGTAAGACTTAAGGTATTGCAGGGAGTGACCTCTGACTCCATAACGATGTAATTTAAGAAGGTTTTGGTGGCTGACAGTGTCAAAAGCCTTACGTAGGTCAACAAATAACCCAACAAATAACCCAACAGGGAACTCATTTTTATCAAGAATTTGAATTTGAATGAGCTGCATATATGAAGTTAATCATACTAATAAGTGCAATGTAATAGAGTGTGAGAGAGTGTGAGTGTGAGTGGCTTTTCAGTATCCACCTCCAAAATCCGGATTTTTGTTATCCAGAAAACCTTTCATTACGTGAAATTTGGTGGGGCAGATTTAGTTGTATAGAGGGATCTATTATTGGAAGATCCAGATTTAGGAAGGTGCATTGTACATAGAACCACTTTGATCAACATCACAATTACCTTACAAATGTTCACTCCAAAAAACACTATTACATATACAGCATTTATTTGTATTTTTCACTTGTGGTTTCATCCCCCTAAAAAAAAAAAACTATTATAGAACTCTTGCATATTAAACAAATTACAGAATTATAGATGAATTAGACCAATATCACTTACCAGCATTACATCATGCTTAAAACCCCCCCTTGTCATAAGTATACAAAATGCTATACATGACTGTATATACTGTACTGCCCATACTGTACTGTATACATTGGATATGTAAAAAACTCCACAATCAAGTGGCTACATTGATTTAAAGCAATGTACTACTTTTAACGGTCCTAACACACTTACAATTTTTTTAAGTAATTTGAATAAGGCCTTGTTAAAAAAAAAAAGTTATCAAGTACCCATCTATGATTTTCACTTTACAATAAACTGTACCACAAGATCCATCAACTATTAAAGTACTAGAGATTACTGAACCTGTAATTAATACTACATAGCATATATTTACAAAAATACATGCCCTACACCAAATTCGAAGCAATTTAGAATAAGTTTTGTCAAAGCATTTACAAAGTGACCCCTTACCAAATTATTAAATATAATTAAAATACCAATTTACATGATAACTCTTTTGTAATACCATATTTAACGGAACATAGGACGGATATTTTGTCCTCCTTTAACCAATATATACACAGTATTGTATTTACATGCACAATATCTCATATTTTTCCTTACAAAATCACTTTCAATAAATGTATAATGAAGCACACTAATGTGTATTTCTCACAAAACATCGTTGTAAATTAGATGTCTTACTTGCCAGCATATATGGTAGTTCCTGCAGTGCCACGGAGTGTGTTTAGCGAGATAACAAAATTCTTCACAAGTGTGTGCACACACTTTTCAGAATTACAAATACCAGAAAAGTTGTCAGTTATTTTGTTTCTTTAAAATCTAGTTATAAATAAACTAAACCCCTTTGGTTGAATCACACTTACTTAGGCCAACCCTCAAAGGATCAACATTTAGTCTAAAAGCTAAATTCATAATGAGAAAAAGAACAGCGCTTTCTAACCATGTTAAAAAATGCTACCATCTTCCATTAGAACACACAATTTATGACATACATATAATTGTGTATGACTCCATACACAATTTTAAATGTAGATATGATAGAGCCCAGTAGGCTCAGAAAGCAGTACACCAGTTGATTGACAGTTGAGAGGTGGAACCAAAGAGCCAGAGCTCAACCTCTGCAAGTACAACTAGGAGTACAACTAGGTGAGTACATTATTATGCTCTACTCACTAAAAACCAGAGTGATTGGCATGTGAGGTAGTGCACTAACAACTCACATGTCAGAATCCCTTTCTGTAATCAGAATAGTTTTAAAAATTGGAATGCATTAAAAAGTGAAATACTGGAAGGAAGTAATTATCAAAAGCATCAATAAAATATTGGAAGAAAATTCGATACAAAACATCAGATATATGAAAAGGCCAAAGGGCTCATGAACCTGTACACGAGACAATTTAGAGTTGAGAGGTAAAACAAAAGAGGTGGATATCAAACCCCATAAGCACAACCGGTACATACCAAGTCAAACCAGTTCCAGAATGTGCAGCACACTGACATAGAATCTTCATCTTGTGATGCTCAAGGGGATTAAGAAAGCCCATAAGCTATGAATACAGATTAAAAGAATTCAACCTAATAAAATACCAAGATCAATAAAAAAGGTAAGCAATGGCACTCCTATTATCTGAACCTGGATAGATATTATAATAGATATTATCTATTATCTCACTTACCCTATTCTATTATTCCTCACTTCCTAAGCGAGGAATAATATGATAAGAAAACACTGGTGCAGGTTAGAAATATAAATGAGCCAGAGATATACAAGTGGAATGCACTTGGGAGAAGCTGTGAAAGCCATCTCCATTCACAGTTTTAAGAGCAGGTACGGCGGACAACAATAACATTTGAATTATAAAAGCACCAGGTACCAGTAGCTAGCAGGCAGAGGCTAAGTCGCACGCACAAACATAACAGCGCAAACAATGATCTTGTTTCTAACACTTCATCATTCTCATAAACATTAACTCACTGGCACAATAGTAATTAATCCCTCTTCTTTCTGTGGTTTATATTTAAGTAACTCAGCATATGTGAGAAGCAGCTTCTTCCAATAGCACAAGACATCCTTCATTCTCAGATGATTTCGGATGAACTGATAGCCCCTCTCTGCTATTTGAGATACAGCCTCATCATTTTTCTTAGCAAACTCAATCAGTGTACTGAAATATAAAATGTTCATCAATGATTAATAAACACATTATGCAAATCATATCTACTGAACAGAGATAATACATCAGTTTTCAAGTAGCAAGGAATTGGGATGTTGATTCAAAATATACCTTGATTAAAAATATTCTTAGCAAAACCTGGGAATGTAGCATACCTTATAAATTGATTAGATCGATAATGACAACCCCAAATGGACAACAATGGGTCTAAAGAACCTAATAAGTAAAAAATAAAGCTTTCTACAAAAGGACTAAGAATGAGGGGGAAGTCAATCTAGGGTAACAATGTGTCAGAATTGCTAGAAATGTTAAAAAAAAAACAAGGAACATAAACAGAAAATATGAAGTATGTATAGCAGTACATATAGCAGTAGGAAAGGTCTAGGTAAATACTGGTTTGGGAACAGGGTTGATTTGTGGAACATATTACTAGGTAACGTAATAGACGTAGGATCACTTGATTGTTTCAAGTGTAGGTTAGACATATACAGTGGATGAGTTTAAATAGATATAAATAGGAGCTCTCACAAATGGGCCAACATGCCTTGTGTGTGGTTTCCTTAATTCTTATGTTCTTATCAATATTTTTTATGTCTATTTCTTGTCTATAGATCCCTACTAATCATGACTACCAATTTTTTTATTCAGACCTTAATTTCAACACTATCCAATTAATATAGTATAACTATCATTATTACCTAGCCTCAGAACCTTATATTATTTAGAATTAAACTGCATCTTTCAGATCATCTTGAAGCAATCTTGAGATTTCCTCTGAATTTATTCCCATTTTATTTTAGTATCGTCTGCAAATACTGCTGCTCAATCCTCATCTAAATTGTTTGTATATATATAATCGACTGGCTTAGCAGAAACAAGATGAATGACATAAAAAAATATAAAAATTTTGCTAAATTGATTGCATGGAAAAACTAAACCATCATCACTCTAGTGGGACAATGAAACATGTAACTAGTAAAGAGAGAAGAGTAAATATAGTAAAAGAGGGATAAAGATAAATTCAATATTAAAGGTAACATGTCCATTCACATTATTTTTTGCACCTGGTACCATCATGGTGAACCATCATAATGGCACTCCAGTAAATTACACACAGCAGTAGCCAAGCTTATTCATAAACTACTCTATGTAAAGTGCTTCTCATAAGTTCTCAAAGACAATATATTAATAATTCACTTCCTTCTAACAAACTACATTCCATTAATCCTGGTATTAATCCATTAATTAATACTACTACTCCTACTCCTGAGTTGATCACACTCAATCCATGCTTTGTCTCACAATTATTCATATCTATAATTTTATCCTCCTAAACTTTAAGCTACCAAAAGCACACACAATATCCTTTTTTCTTTCAACTTGCCTGCCTTCCACATGCCTCTTAATCTTAAAATGTGTCCAACTTTCACATGCCATGACATTACCATTCCTTATTGCATCACACATGCTTAATTGATGGCCTCTACTGCTCTAACCTAGGAATTTTTATGCTTATGACAAACCCACATTTTACATCTGTACAAAAGTGTGCTCTATGGTTGGATTACTTTCCATATTATTTTTTATAACAATGGCTTTAATAGTTGCAGACACGTTTCTTCCCTGACTTGATATTGTTTGAACTTTGCTTGCCTTAATTCCATACTTGTCATACGTGTTCCCTGATGTCACACAGTTTGGACCACATCCATTAATGTTCATCTCCATTTACAATCAACAATCTTCTCTAAAATCTCCTTTATCAAAACTTTAGTCTCATTACCATATGTAATTTGCTTTTCACTTTGCTGTTCGATTAATGATACTTGAAGGCCCAAAAAATTCAATGTTGGGTAAGGATAGTGCACGTAGATCATCATCTCATCAGGACACAATATAAATACATCACTATCATTACTGTACCCCATTTACAACTTTTGTGGGGAAGGGGCTGAGCAAAGTACTAGAGAAAGAGGGAAGTACTGTAATAAATTGACAAAAATTAAAATCATACCTGATTTCTTCCTTTGATGCGCCTGTCTTAACAGGAATGTAGTGTACCCAAGGCTTCATCTTGTGGTAAAAAAATTCCATCCACTCATCACCCACATGAAAAACAAGAGATTGACATAGGAACAAGTGTTTGAACCTGAAGCTGGCTGCTACTCCCCTGAAGTTGAAGAGATACTTATATTGACAATGGTCTTCAAGTGATACTTCAGAGGCAGGGGGAGCATACAAAGTGTCCTGAAATTAAACAAAAAATCAGTGTTGAATGTAATGAAATGCCATTTTCTCGGCGAAGCCCCGGAGGCTCCCTGAAGCTATCCAAACTGATATGTGCTATATGAGTTTGGGGTCATCAGTCACAGGAGTTCCTATGCCTACCGGGAACCAGAGCCAGAACCTGGTCCCCTCAGAGAGGGGCAGAGAGCAATGATACATAAGCACTTTACATTTAAAGTATGTCATATTCCATCATCGACTGGGTTGGGCACCCAGCAAGATAGGCGAACGAAAATAAACAACTAGCCGGTAAAATTGTGACCTACAGCCAGAAAATGCAAAGAAACTCCTGCTGAAAGAAAAAGAGCAAGAAAATAAACTAGCAACCCTGCCCTCAACTACTACTCCCGCCTGTTGGCGTATCCCACCCCACCCCAAAAAGTGGGAGGGGGAACCGGCTCAGGCGAGCTCAGTTCTAGGCATGATGTAAAAAAACAAAAAAAAGCCAACCGGAGGAAGGGAGGGTGTCAGGGAGCCTCTGGGGCTTTGCCCAGAAATTGGCATTTTATTACATTCAGCATTGGTTTTCTGAAGGAGCCCTGTTAGCTCCCTGAAGCTAACTACCCACAGATAAGGAAAACAGGGTCCCCATACCCTGGGAGGTGGCAGCACCACAGGGCTCAGAGCGAAGAAGAGACCGAGGTTGTGGTTCCTTCCCAGCAGGGTGAACCACGCCCACCTGGGAAGGAAGTAGGGGCATGGAAGGAACCAAAGTTGAAATGATTACCACCCCCAAATCCTAGTCCCCAAAACCCAAGCGGGGCAGTTCTGGGCCCTCCAACTGGGCAACCAACCAGGATCGTTGCAGTAAGAAGAACTGAGCAAGCAACGCAGCCGTTGTCTGAGCATTGAGATCAATAGACAAGGAATTAGTAAAGTGAAGTACAAGCGGGGAACAAGGCCCGCAATACGCCGAGTTGGTGGTGTCCCCGACCCAACAGGCAGCGAGACAGAGGCAGTACGAATGCTCGTTTCACCGAGGCAGGGGCAACGAACAACCTTCGACTTCACACAAGATGAGAGTGAACTCGGATGGATCCATGTTACCAACCGAGCCCACGGGGAATTTCCAGGGCTCTTATTCTTTTCTTTCAGCAGGAGTTTCTTTGCTCTTTTTCTGACTGTAGGTTGCAATTTTACTTGCTAGTTGTTTGTTTTGGTTCACCTATCTTTCTGGGTGCCCACCCCAGTCGATGGCAGAATATGACGTAATTTAAATGTAAAGTGCTCATACGCCATTGCTCCCTGTGCCTCTCTGTGGGGACCAGGTTCTGGCTCTGGTTCCCAGTAGGCATAAGAACTCCTGTAACTGATGACCCCAAACTAATATAGCACATATCAGTTTGGATAGCTTTAGGAAGCTGTCGGGGCTCACCCAGAAATTGCAGTATTTACTCAAAGTATATCATGTTCATCACAATTAACTACAAATACTTTAAACTTTGTATACAATTATCTGTAGTTCCTTAACAAATATAAATGTGGTTTATCTGATATAAAGTTGCCCTTGGTTTTATTTGCATGTTAAATTACATATGGGCTAGTTGCACTACACACACTTCAACAATAAATACCCTACTCGTCACTGTTTTTATTAAATCAGGTCACACCTATCCTCTCCTACAAAATGCTCTTCATAATATAATCCACAATTACTTTCTTTTAAAAGATAATTTACTATATTTACCTGGTATTCAACTATTGCCTTGCTGGTTTTAACTTTGATTATATGTTTTACTTATAATTTGACATAAACCTGGCTTTTTCTGCACGCTAACAGAGGCATCCCACTGCAAAAACTGAGAGGCCTCAACATTTGTCAATAACATTTCCTATATAGTATTTGCTATGAGAATATAGATTAATTACGGCTTTTTTTTTAATTTAACCTAAAGTTTATGGCACTTCTGCATTTTGTTGTATCTATCCTGGCCTTTTTACAACGTATCAAACTCCAGCATCGTTATGTATGAACACATTAGTAATCTCAACCTCGAGCATTTCTATAATGATATCTTCCTGAAGTAAATAGTCATCAGAATATATTGGCCAGTGACACTTTAAATGTAAATCGAGAGAAATCCAACTCTAGCAAAAGCTTCTTTATCTCCCCCCCCCCCCCAGTAATCCCAAACTCCTCTAGTGGTGCCTGGTTACCTACTCCTTCTCATATCCTCTCATAACCGGATCAACCCACAACTCGTCCACCAAAACAGAACCAGTGGCCCACAAGCAGCGGCACAAGGCCGGCACTGGACATAACACTTGATGCTTCCATGGCTGAACTAGCCAACACTCCACAACCAAAGGACTCCTCCGGAAGCCTGCCATCTCATTCTACGCCAGAAAAGGAGGAGTAGGCTGCAACCAAACAAAATGACCACAAGGACCAAAATAACAAAACTCCAGGGGGTCAGAGAAGTGCATGAAGCTTCTCAACCCAACCACCAGAGGCTAACACCAACAAAAACAAGGCCTTCCAGAAACAATCCCAGACCGAAGGGGCTTTTCCACAAACCGAGGGGAAAAAAAGAAATGAAAGAACGCAAACCAAGCAGGCTCAGGGGACGCATGAGCAGGCCGGAGGTGAAAAAATGCACAAGAAAGCTTGCAGAATGGGTCATCCACCCCGAACGAAAGGCAAAGTTCCTCTGCCAATGACGATAAGAAGTAACAGTACAATATTCAGCATAAGGTGCCGATCCAGAAAAAGTCAAGAAAGAAAGGACAATACAGCCCTGTTGGACACAGAACATGATGGAGAGAGAAAAAATGGTGAATAGCCCACCAAGAAACTTCATACTGTCAGTGAGAAGAAGACTACAGATGGAACACCATCAACCCAGCCACCTGATTACCATACAAATGGAGATAAACATGCATCGGAAAGTCCAGATGCGGAATGCAGAATAGAAAGTCGAACCAGTGAGGTACCTCACCCGTACGACCTGCTGATAAAGGTAGAGCTGTAGAAAAATACCCGGGTTTGGACACCGAGCAAGCAGTGTCAGAATCCAAGGAATGGATTGGTGGGGGTACTGTACCTCTTTCCCACAGTCCAGTGCTATGGCACCAAACCCCGAAAAACCAGAAGAGCAAGCCAGTGACACAGCAACCGGTGCAGAGACACTGGGGGGCAGGGGAAGGACCCAGCGATTGCGAGAGCGGAGAAAGAGGCTGTACCAAAGATGCCAAAACAGCCCAAACCAGAAGGGCAAAGTTCAAGCTCCCGCACAGCTGCTCGAGCAATCTCTTAGTCACCTGGGATCCCCTCAGCAGCGTATAATAACGGGACTGCAGCTGGAGCAAGGCCGCACGGGGGAGTGAAAGTGATGCAGTCTGAAAATCCCAAACAAGACCCAACTGATTCAAACCTGGAACAAAACCAACTGGGTCTTCCTCCAATTCACCAGGAAACCGAACCTAGCGAGATCCTTGAGATCCAGAGAAAGCATACAAGCACCCAGCTCGAGAAAGAGTCAGACCTCGGAGAATGGAGTCATCCGAAAAGAGGGGCAAGGAATCAACCGGTTCAGATGAGACAAATCCAGAATGTACAGGAGATCCACACAGTCCCGTTTCTGGACTGGAAACCAGTCCAGAAACATCAAATGAACAAAATCCACAAGGGCCGTGACGAGGATTTGTTCATTTGATGCATCACGTTAGTGTGATCTCTGTGTGTAGTGACAACCCTCATAGCCACCCATGCCTCACCCCACGCTAAACTCCACCATGGCTTAGAAACTTTCAGACGCTTTGGAGCTGTTAACGGGGAAGGAAAAGGATGAACCACACCCACCTGGGAAGGAAGAGGGGGTGTGGACGGAACCACGGTCAATGAAACAAACACTCCGAAATCCGAGTCCCTGCAAACCACAGGACACAAAAACCAGAACACAACCTGGCATATTGTAACACATAAGAAAGCCCATGCAACGCAACATCTTTCCGATACCTTCGAATATCCGATGAGGAATGGGTGGTTTGGAGCACATGCAGAGAACAAGTCTCACATGACTGCCCAACCACCGACCCATCAAGCAGCATGGCGGAGGCAGAACAGACGATTGTCACCCTGAGGCAAGGGCGACAAACAACCCTCAAATTCGCATACAAGGTGAGAGTGGGCTCAGAAGAAATATCCATTGTACAACTGAGCCCGTAAGGGTTTTTTAGGGCCTGTAGGGTGAACAAGTCCTACAGAAAGCCCAGGCACTGGGACCAGCTATGCTGGTAAACCCTGTCAGAGCAGGCAACTAGACCACAAGAAACTGCAGGAAAGACTCGGGTGCAAATGAGGAATTCTACCGCACAAACCCTAGGCTAACCTAATTAGGTGAAAGGCAGAACTCCCCTGCCTAAATAAATGAACAAAGCACCAGCAAATGAAAGGGTGAAAATAAAAACCCCTCGAGACCTCACGACAGCAAACATGCCAGCCAACAACACTCCCTTACCCAGGCCAAGATGGAAAGTCTAAAGCCCTCAACCCACCCCAAGGACGAAGACCACCACAAGTGAGGAAGCCCTCTAACGTAAGTGATTCCCGAACTCCCCAGGAAAGGAAACCCTGACTGCGCAAGGGCAGCACTTACAGAGCACCTAGGGGAGGTGACCTTAAGCACATGCAGCTCCATTATTCTAAATTCCTGGCCAATGCACACTTTCATGTAGGAACAGCCTCACAAAGCAAAACACCCCAAAAACAGGAAACTCTGGCCAGAGTGAACCGATGACCACTAGGCATAAACATCAATCAAGAACTGGCTGGGGGCAGCTTGGCTCACCCGGGCCAGCTTCCCTTCCCACCACCGAGGGGGGAGGTGGAGTTAACAAGGAGGGGGGTAGTTTGGATGAAGTTTTGGTTGTTTGTTTTCTTTATGGGGGAGTTACTTTGATAATATGAGGATGTAGGTCGCATTTTTCAACCAGGCAGTAGTCTGTTTGGATTCGCCTACCTTCCTGGGTGCCTTTCCTGGTTGATAGCAAGATGACAAACATTGAAATGTAAAGTGTAAGATGACAAACTTTGAAATGTAAAGTGTTCATGGGCCAGTGTTCCCTGTGCCTCTATGAGGGGGGAGGGGCCAGGGTCTGGCTCGTGGTCCCTGGTAGGCATACAAGAGCTCTGCGACTGATGGCTAAATAGTGTGGTACTTAATCAGTATGCTAGCTTCTGGGAGCCAATGTGACTACCCACAGAAAGAATGGGATACATACAGCATCTGATTTCCAGGCTTGGTTCTTGGTGTACTGGGCATCAACAATGTTCGGGTTCTCTCTTGAAAGATACACGAGTTCATCTCTCTCTGAACTTGTACGAGACCCTCTGCAAGCAGAAAGAGCAAATTATCCACCTCAGCCAATTAATTTTAATACTCAATAACGTCCGTCTTCATCACCTGCATACATAGTTTATGTGCTGGCTAACCGGAATGAATGAATTAGAACTGAACACTAATTTAACTTCACTTTTGAGGTTATCAGCATATTCAGACCAGAACTATACTTGAGATAATTTCCTTATATGGAATTAGATGATCACAAAACAACCAAATTTGGAGATCACCGCATTGAAAGAAGACGTTAGGATGGTTGATGGGAGGATTGCGCATAGTGACACGAACAGTGGTGTCAGATGCTGCGGTGCCACCTTGGGTAAACCTCTATGCTAAGTATTAGGCTGGATGTAAAATGTGATGCAAGGGAATTAAAGTTCTCAGAACACAGTTTCAGATTGGGGAGGGGAAGGGCAGGGGGGAGAAGGCGGAGGGGGGAGGGGGAAATGGGGGATAGGGGGGAATGGGGAAGGGAGGGGGAGGGGGGAAAGGCAGGCAACAGGTCAAGCAATGGACCACAATTTATTAGCTAAACTAAAAGAGTCTGGTGGTCAAAGGTGGCATGCTATTGGTAGGTGATGCTGACTTGCTGGAATATAATATTTTACTATACAGCTTCCCTCTCTATGTAATATGATATTCCAAAAAAATTTGTATCTCAGAATATGCCAAGTGCTCTAACTGATTAATATCTAACATCTTGCATATGATTGGTCAGTTGTATGACTTACATCATACTTAAATCATGTGGCTTGTTAATCATCCTCAATTAATGTTATGGAAAATAAAATGTTCCAATAGCTAAACCATGATAGGTGATGGCGATGTTGGTGTTGGAGGGGCTGTCAAAGGATTCCTCCCACCCTTCCTCCCTCACACCTGGCCAAATGTTTACCTTCACAGATACTGAACAATAGTAACAAAACCCCTCCTAGCCATTTGAACATAATTAAATCATTTGATTTAAGATACAGTATATAAGTTTATAAAGCAAGAACAATACCAAGAGAGGTGAAGGTGGTAGTACAGTTTAATACAATGGTTGTGGCTCTCAGTCATTCTCCCATGTGAAATTTAAGTTTGATAATAATCCTAAAATATGAAACATACAGGAAAACAAATCTCGAGAACAAAAGGAAACATTACTACCTGAAAAATGCTAGAGGTTTCTTATTTTCCCAAGGCCACTGTTTGGCTACATTCATAAGTGTGTTTCGCAGCATGTCCCATCTACCAAGGCCCGTAGGATAAAGGGAAATTGCTGGTCCACCTTCCCAGAATGTCCAAGCTGGATAACTGATGTCCAAATAGTCGGCAGTCTATAGAAGAAAAATAGCATACAGGTCACAATTCTCAAAAAAAAAAATTTGAACCACAGCAATTAAATTCTAAAATTAAAGAGTTCAAACACAAATAATTAAAATTATTGTAAGAACTCAGTAATCTGAATCCCGGTAACTTGAATCTTCAGGTAATTCAAATGAATTCTAGTTCATCATTTTTGAGTAAATAGAGGAAATGTCAGTAAACCATAAAAATGAAAGGGGAAATAATGGGAATAAACAGGTCGTGGCATGGTTTCCTGAACAATATATTCTATAAGCAGCTTATCGAAGTATAATGTAAAATACTCCATTTCACTCCTGTCCTCGCCATTAAATAGTAAAATGCCTTTAACCAATATCTGTGTTGTCAGATGTAGGGATCTGTGGAACAAAATGTGCACCATCTCCCCAGCATGAGTACACCTGCAATTCTGGTGGAGGCTCCAGTAACAGCCATGTATCTCAGCACTACAGCAATGTATCCTAGCACCAACAAAACTATGTTGGCTAGAAAATGAAGCCCATCTACTAAGCACACAGCAGGCATAAACCGACCTTTGAAGATGAGGGCATTCATCCCACAAGTTCTCAATGTGACATCACACGACAGCATTTGGCTGGGCGAGCAGCTAATGCAGCAGACTGCGCCTGATAATGCAATTTACATTGTTACCACTAGTCACAGCACAGCTAAAAACCGCAATCAGATTCCTGGTCACTAAATCCAGAAAATGATTCATCTTTCACATGTTCATGGCCTAAAGAAACAGCATCTTGCACCGCCCCACATGGCCTGCCTCACAGTGGAGTGGGGCTGCGGAGGGAGTGGTGATTGTACAGGCCTCAGCCTGGGGGCAGACACATATGCCTTGACTTCAGTCTGTATCACTTCATTCTGAACCCTGAACATAATCTTAATCAAAGTCACATTCCTCATCTGTTTCCATCAGTATCTTCTGAATTTCTTCATCCATAAGCATACATATGGAGTGAGCCGCAGTGAAACGTTGGGCAGTGCAGGGTTATGCAATAGCCATGGTAGTTTGATACGGAGGCCTTCCTGCTAATTCAGCCTACTCAGGATTTTTTGTTAAGATGACGGTTGTTTACTATTGCCCATAGACAGCGTCTGGTTACCCCATTTACACAGTGGGACTTTTAAATTTTACACGGTGCTATGAAACATTCCTGATTGTGTTGTGGAGTTTAGGAATATTTATCAAGAACATCTTTGATAATCATTTTTGACCATTTTGGAATAATTTTGACACCAACTTCAATATTTTTTTCTACCTTCCTATTTATGCTACGATGCTGAGACTTTGACCAGATGAACCCCTTTTCATATGCAACTAGTCAAAAAAGTTTGATTGAAATCGAACTAGTTTTCATTTAATGGAAATCTGGAGCCCTTGCTTCCTTGCACTGACTTGCTTAAACCACAAGGTTTGAAGTATACAACTTTTAAACACACATACACAAGATTTTCAAAGGAATTGAAAGGAAAGATAAAGACACTATTTAACACAAGCGGCAAACACTAGGGGACACAGGACGAAACTGAGTGCCCAAATGAGACAGACATGTTGGAATTGTTTTTTTTTTAATGTCAGAGTAGTTGACTAATGGAATGTTTTAGGAGGTGATATGGTGGAGGCAGACTCCATACACAGTTCCATATGATAGAGTCCATTAGGTTCAGGAGCCTGTACATCAGTTGACTGACTGTTGAAAGGCGGGACCAAAGAGCCAGAGCAAACATACATATAGAACTAGCTAGTTAGCTATAACTATGCAATAAGAAATCTCGGAGATATTATGATTATACAGTATACCCATGAAAAGATATATTTTTTATTTAGATATACTGTATAGATGTGATATACTGTATAGATGCTGCTGATTCTACTTCATGTTTGGTGTGGAAAATATTATGAAAGATGAATCTTTGCATTACCTTACTGAAAGAAAATATAGGCTTCCTTTCACCAAAACGTTTATTGACCTGGGGTACATCTCTTGTGTTAATTAACATCTCCATATCTGGTAACTTATCAATGATCTGAAAATGGAAAACCCGTTAAAAGTTATTGTAAAATATTAACTGTGATTTTGTTACTTACAAAGTACTGTACAGTTTAACTTCAACAGAATGAAAAATAGGCAACCTGACCTGTTCTAAATTTTCAAGATCTCCATTGTACCAAGGTTTTCAAAACTGTTCATAATTTTTTTTGCCAGAAATGCCAGAAATTTGCAGAAAATTTATCTTCTATACATAATATTTACCCAACCACATCTATACTTATAAAATATGATCTCTGTTCAAGGTTGGACACTAGATGCTCTGGGCTACTCTCGTCCAACATTGCAGAGCAACTAGTGAGGCAGGAAGTGGGGATGGCTGACATAGGTACGTTGGACTCGGCTCCATTGCCCCCTTAAAAGGGGGGGTTGGCTCCCATGGAGAATGCAATGTACTCGGTAAAGCCGAAAGGTCGAGTAGCTAGACTTTCATCATTTTTAAACAACTTTGTCCCCCTTCATATAACTCTAGTGCAGCTGCACAAATGCAGAAGTATCTAAATGTGTTAATACCAAAATGTATTAAGAAAATATATATATACTAACTAGAAGGGATACCTGACAGTGCCCAGGTCTCTGTCTCTCTAATTCTCCTATTCTCTATCCACTTTTAATGCTCCGTTTTCTCTCCCAGTGGGTAAAACATGCTCTAGTAATGTTATACCAACATAGAAACAATGTTATTGACATTGATTCAATGTTGATAACAGCTGAGAAATAAGTCTGAAAACACACAATGGACAATCAAACCCACATTTCAGACTTTATAAGTCTCGTTTGTTATCACAATAGAAATCAATCCTACTAAAGAAGGGCATGGGGGTCGACCCCATCCACCCTATGATACTCCTCAACCACAAATATAACCTTGCAAAGTTTGGCAAGACTAGCCCCAAGCATCTGGCCACCATCCTCAAACAAAAATATTCCATCTCATAGATATAGATAAATACTATATACTGTATATACATGAGCAAGGACTATCATAGACAGGTCAGGGTTGGCCCTATTGCCCCCATGCCACAACCTTCAAGGGTTGATATAGGCACTGCCAGGTACCCCATCTAGTGCTATATAAACAATGCATCTTAGAATAAAAACATAGGAGTCTTTGCAGTGGGTCTGTTGATCCATTGTGGGTGGTGCCAATCTAGATCTAACTTCTTTTCTCTGTGTATCTAAAGTCTGTTTTTAAAGCTAACTATGCCATATGCCGGTATGATGCTGGCCGGAAACTTATTCGTCTATCACCCTGAGGCCCTATCAATACTTTCCCATAACCACTCTAAATCGATTTTTTTCCATCTTAAAGCCATTGTTATGGGTTTTGATCTGGTCTAGTAGTTTCAAGAGCTTACTCATGTCTACCTTGTTGATAGATATGCTCAAGGATTTGAAAGTATCAGACCAAGTCATAATTCATAACACTGGCTGTAATAAAAGATTAAAGACAATACATGTTTAAGTGTATTAAAACCAAATTTAGGATGCAACCTATGTCCTTGATAAATACCTTCAGATTCAGCTTGCATCTGAAAATTGTGATTTAATACACTTACACGTGTATTGGGTCTTTCCTTTACCTTCATTCAAGCACTACAACATTGTTTCTTCAATGGCTATACGCTAGACAAGTTCAGCTTTAGAAAGGATATTGGTTTATTAATAGGGTGGTAGATGAGGGCAATTACACACAGAAATCACAATTGCGTGATGCATCAAATGAACAAATCCACAAGGGCCGTGACGAGGATTCGAACCTGCGTCCGAGAGCATCCCAGACACTGCCTTAATCGACTGCGCTACGACATGGTCAAAAGGAGTTGAAACCGAAGTTCTACTGAACTTACTGGATCCTGCAGCCTCTCCGAGGCACAAACCAGGGTTTTACACAACTCCCCCCATGCACTCGAGCTATGTTAATAGGCCGTTCTCCCTCTTCACCCTTACTTCATTACACACAGAAATCACAATTGTGCCTCTGAGAGGCTGCAGGATCCAGCAAGTTCAGTATAACTTCGGTTTCAACTCCTTTTGATCATGTTGTAGCTCAGTCGATTAAGGCAGTGTCTGGGATGCTCTCGGGCACAGGTTCGAATCCTCGTCACGGCCATTGTGGATTTGTTCATGAGGGCAATTGGTTATCAACCAACATTCATTACTGCAGTACTCTAATGAATATATTTTGAGTCAACATATGTAAAATTCAAGCAGTGTACAGATCATGTATAAATATTTTACAAGAAAACTTTCCATTTAAGGGAAATTAAGAGCAATCACCATACCTTTAAGATAAAATGCTCAATACCCTTACATCGGCTTGGGAACATGCAGTCACTTTGTCTGTACAGCTTATGGTTGATGATCTGATAAAAGGTACCCCTGGTTAAAAAGAATAACATTAAAATACTTACAGTGGAAAAGTTTTAGCAAAAACACAGTGAGTAGCATTCAATCATGTTTAGCATAATGTCCAGTAGAGCAAAATGCATTATGCCAGTGAAAAAAATATTAGTATACAGTATAGTCTTTCTACATGACAAGAAATATAAATTAATAAAAAAAATAATAATCAAATAATTCCTTTGTTAAATGCAGACAAAAGGAAGCCTATGTTTTGTATAGTTCCAAAGTACAGCATTAATACTGTACTGTACATGACAGATATTTTATCTTATATAGATATATACTGCACATACTAGAGCAAGGACTGTCACATAAGTCTGGTTAGGGTTGGTCCCCATTGCCCACATGGGGCAGCTGTAACAGTACAGTGCAGTGCAGTGCAGTGCAGTACAGTGCAGTGCAGTGCAGTGCAGTGCAGTGCAGTGCAGTGCAGTATATCATAGAGTATTAATAACTGTAAGAGAGTGATGCATTTAGAATAAGTTATTAAGAAGCATGAATACCCTTTGTGACTGCAGTATTTATTTAATGACTCTACAGGAAAGGTTGAACTGTGGCTCCATTGACATCATCATCATCTTGCCCGACTTTACAAGTATCCTGCCTATTCCTGAGGCATACTTACCCAAGGTCCACAGATCAACTGAATGTCCAAGTTCAGAAAACTAAACTTATTCAGTGCAAACTATACAGTATTCCTACTGAGGAAATATATGATGTAGTACAGTTGGCTTTGTTCTCAACTCGCAATCGGGGATCCCGGGTTCGATTCCTGGGCGGAACAGAAACAGTTGGGCACATTTCCTTTCACCTAGCAGTAAATAGGTGTCTGGGAGTTAGGTAACTGTTGTGAGGTTGCATCCTGGCAAGTCAGTAGTTTGACCTAGGAGAGACCTCAATAAAGGCCTTAAGTGCATGTGTATATCTATGTCCAAAGTCCCTAACAAAATTAATTCAAAATAATAAACAAATTATAAGGTAAAATAAAAGATGTTGCCCCTGACAGTAATCAAAATATAAAGTGCATTCAGATTATCAAAAAAGGCATCTGGAAAACAAACTCATCTTAAATTTCATGTAGCAGGTGGTTATCTTGAGGTTATCTTGAGATGATTTCGGGGCTTTAGTGTCCCCGCAGCCCGGTCCTCGACCAGGCCTCCACCCCCAGGAAGCAGCCCGTGACAGCTGACTAACTCCCAGGTACCTATTTACTGCTAGGTAACAGGGGCATTCAGGGTGAAAGAAACTTTTGCCCATTTGTTTCTGCCTCGTGCGGGAATCGAACCCGCGCCACAGAAGTACGAGTCCTGCGCGCTATCCACCAGGCTACGAGGCCCCTTGTTGGGTAGGGCGAGGTGGAATTGAAAAACAATACAGTACTGTACCTATATCCAAAAGATAAATTAACACAGCTTTCTAAAATAATAGTTTTCAACATGACATTAGGCCTTAGCACCAAATATAGTACAGTACTGAACAGTATATATAACTTGCCTGTCTCTTGATTTCTCTATCACACTTTTGTCAATGCCATCCTTGAAAGGTGCCAAGTCTTTCTTAATGAGGTGATAGTGACAGGAACACTTCCCTGGGTCACAAGACTTGTATGATGCTACCGCTTCCTCAATCTGAGTGGTGTATTTTGCCCAAGGTTTATTGGCTTCTGAAATAAGGAAATACTACTTTACTTTTCTAAAAATAATTAAATGCAACTTATTCTTGTTAATTAATTCAACAATCAAATGATTTTTCCAAATACTGTATGTATGTATGTATATATAGATATATAAATATATATATATATATAAGCCTATACTTGCATAAACCACAAGTGAAGATAAACAATCTTTGGACAACACCCACCAGTGGGACTCGAACCCAGAAAGCACAACTACCTTCCAGTAGCTGGCATAACTAGTATGCTTTAACCCACTACGCCATCAGACCTTACAAAAGAAGTAGATAGTTCGAGATATATATATCTCAAACATCTCTACCTCCCGAAGGCACCAGATGAGTGAGGGGTCAGTCTGCAATTTTCGTCAAGCCACTGTCAATGTGAGAGAACTCGTGTCCAGCTTATAAGCCTATACTTGCATAAACCACAAGTGAAGATAAACAATCTTTGGACAACACCCACCAGTGGGACTCGAACCCAGAAAGCACAACTACCTTCCAGTAGCTGGCATAACTAGTATGCTTTAACCCACTACGCCATCAGACCTTACAAAAGAAGTAGATAGTTCGAGATATATATATCTCAAACATCTCTACCTCCCGAAGGCACCAGATGAGTGAGGGGTCAGTCTGCAATTTTCGTCAAGCCACTGTCAATGTGAGAGAACTCGTGTCCAGCTTATAAGCCTATACTTGCATAAACCACAAGTGAAGATAAACAATCTTTGGACAACACCCACCAGTGGGACTCGAACCCAGAAAGCACAACTACCTTCCAGTAGCTGGCATAACTAGTATGCTTTAACCCACTACGCCATCAGACCTTACAAAAGAAGTAGATAGTTCGAGATATATATATCTCAAACATCTCTACCTCCCGAAGGCACCAGATGAGTGAGGGGTCAGTCTGCAATTTTCGTCAAGCCACTGTCAATGTGAGAGAACTCGTGTCCAGCTTATAAGCCTATACTTGCATAAACCACAAGTGAAGATAAACAATCTTTGGACAACACCCACCAGTGGGACTCGAACCCAGAAAGCACAACTACCTTCCAGTAGCTGGCATAACTAGTATGCTTTAACCCACTACGCCATCAGACCTTACAAAAGAAGTAGATAGTTCGAGATATATATATCTCAAACATCTCTACCTCCCGAAGGCACCAGATGAGTGAGGGGTCAGTCTGCAATTTTCGTCAAGCCACTGTCAATGTGAGAGAACTCGTGTCCAGCTTATAAGCCTATACTTGCATAAACCACAAGTGAAGATAAACAATCTTTGGACAACACCCACCAGTGGGACTCGAACCCAGAAAGCACAACTACCTTCCAGTAGCTGGCATAACTAGTATGCTTTAACCCACTACGCCATCAGACCTTACAAAAGAAGTAGATAGTTCGAGATATATATATCTCAAACATCTCTACCTCCCGAAGGCACCAGATGAGTGAGGGGTCAGTCTGCAATTTTCGTCAAGCCACTGTCAATGTGAGAGAACTCGTGTCCAGCTTATAAGCCTATACTTGCATAAACCACAAGTGAAGATAAACAATCTTTGGACAACACCCACCAGTGGGACTCGAACCCAGAAAGCACAACTACCTTCCAGTAGCTGGCATAACTAGTATGCTTTAACCCACTACGCCATCAGACCTTACAAAAGAAGTAGATAGTTCGAGATATATATATCTCAAACATCTCTACCTCCCGAAGGCACCAGATGAGTGAGGGGTCAGTCTGCAATTTTCGTCAAGCCACTGTCAATGTGAGAGAACTCGTGTCCAGCTTATAAGCCTATACTTGCATAAACCACAAGTGAAGATAAACAATCTTTGGACAACACCCACCAGTGGGACTCGAACCCAGAAAGCACAACTACCTTCCAGTAGCTGGCATAACTAGTATGCTTTAACCCACTACGCCATCAGACCTTACAAAAGAAGTAGATAGTTCGAGATATATATATCTCAAACATCTCTACCTCCCGAAGGCACCAGATGAGTGAGGGGTCAGTCTGCAATTTTCGTCAAGCCACTGTCAATGTGAGAGAACTCGTGTCCAGCTTATAAGCCTATACTTGCATAAACCACAAGTGAAGATAAACAATCTTTGGACAACACCCACCAGTGGGACTCGAACCCAGAAAGCACAACTACCTTCCAGTAGCTGGCATAACTAGTATGCTTTAACCCACTACGCCATCAGACCTTACAAAAGAAGTAGATAGTTCGAGATATATATATCTCAAACATCTCTACCTCCCGAAGGCACCAGATGAGTGAGGGGTCAGTCTGCAATTTTCGTCAAGCCACTGTCAATGTGAGAGAACTCGTGTCCAGCTTATAAGCCTATACTTGCATAAACCACAAGTGAAGATAAACAATCTTTGGACAACACCCACCAGTGGGACTCGAACCCAGAAAGCACAACTACCTTCCAGTAGCTGGCATAACTAGTATGCTTTAACCCACTACGCCATCAGACCTTACAAAAGAAGTAGATAGTTCGAGATATATATATCTCAAACATCTCTACCTCCCGAAGGCACCAGATGAGTGAGGGGTCAGTCTGCAATTTTCGTCAAGCCACTGTCAATGTGAGAGAACTCGTGTCCAGCTTATAAGCCTATACTTGCATAAACCACAAGTGAAGATAAACAATCTTTGGACAACACCCACCAGTGGGACTCGAACCCAGAAAGCACAACTACCTTCCAGTAGCTGGCATAACTAGTATGCTTTAACCCACTACGCCATCAGACCTTACAAAAGAAGTAGATAGTTCGAGATATATATATCTCAAACATCTCTACCTCCCGAAGGCACCAGATGAGTGAGGGGTCAGTCTGCAATTTTCGTCAAGCCACTGTCAATGTGAGAGAACTCGTGTCCAGCTTATAAGCCTATACTTGCATAAACCACAAGTGAAGATAAACAATCTTTGGACAACACCCACCAGTGGGACTCGAACCCAGAAAGCACAACTACCTTCCAGTAGCTGGCATAACTAGTATGCTTTAACCCACTACGCCATCAGACCTTACAAAAGAAGTAGATAGTTCGAGATATATATATCTCAAACATCTCTACCTCCCGAAGGCACCAGATGAGTGAGGGGTCAGTCTGCAATTTTCGTCAAGCCACTGTCAATGTGAGAGAACTCGTGTCCAGCTTATAAGCCTATACTTGCATAAACCACAAGTGAAGATAAACAATCTTTGGACAACACCCACCAGTGGGACTCGAACCCAGAAAGCACAACTACCTTCCAGTAGCTGGCATAACTAGTATGCTTTAACCCACTACGCCATCAGACCTTACAAAAGAAGTAGATAGTTCGAGATATATATATCTCAAACATCTCTACCTCCCGAAGGCACCAGATGAGTGAGGGGTCAGTCTGCAATTTTCGTCAAGCCACTGTCAATGTGAGAGAACTCGTGTCCAGCTTATAAGCCTATACTTGCATAAACCACAAGTGAAGATAAACAATCTTTGGACAACACCCACCAGTGGGACTCGAACCCAGAAAGCACAACTACCTTCCAGTAGCTGGCATAACTAGTATGCTTTAACCCACTACGCCATCAGACCTTACAAAAGAAGTAGATAGTTCGAGATATATATATCTCAAACATCTCTACCTCCCGAAGGCACCAGATGAGTGAGGGGTCAGTCTGCAATTTTCGTCAAGCCACTGTCAATGTGAGAGAACTCGTGTCCAGCTTATAAGCCTATACTTGCATAAACCACAAGTGAAGATAAACAATCTTTGGACAACACCCACCAGTGGGACTCGAACCCAGAAAGCACAACTACCTTCCAGTAGCTGGCATAACTAGTATGCTTTAACCCACTACGCCATCAGACCTTACAAAAGAAGTAGATAGTTCGAGATATATATATCTCAAACATCTCTACCTCCCGAAGGCACCAGATGAGTGAGGGGTCTACTTCTTTTGTAAGGTCTGATGGCGTAGTGGGTTAAAGCATACTAGTTATGCCAGCTACTGGAAGGTAGTTGTGCTTTCTGGGTTCGAGTCCCACTGGTGGGTGTTGTCCAAAGATTGTTTATCTTCACTTGTGGTTTATGCAAGTATAGGCTTATAAGCTGGACACGAGTTCTCTCACATTGACAGTGGCTTGACGAAAATTGCAGACTGACCCCTCACTCATCTGGTGCCTTCGGGAGGTAGAGATGTTTGAGATATATATATCTCGAACTATCTACTTCTTTTGTAAGGTCTGATGGCGTAGTGGGTTAAAGCATACTAGTTATGCCAGCTACTGGAAGGTAGTTGTGCTTTCTGGGTTCGAGTCCCACTGGTGGGTGTTGTCCAAAGATTGTTTATCTTCACTTGTGGTTTATGCAAGTATAGGCTTATAAGCTGGACACGAGTTCTCTCACATTGACAGTGGCTTGACGAAAATTGCAGACTGACCCCTCACTCATCTGGTGCCTTCGGGAGGTAGAGATGTTTGAGATATATATATCTCGAACTATCTACTTCTTTTGTAAGGTCTGATGGCGTAGTGGGTTAAAGCATACTAGTTATGCCAGCTACTGGAAGGTAGTTGTGCTTTCTGGGTTCGAGTCCCACTGGTGGGTGTTGTCCAAAGATTGTTTATCTTCACTTGTGGTTTATGCAAGTATAGGCTTATAAGCTGGACACGAGTTCTCTCACATTGACAGTGGCTTGACGAAAATTGCAGACTGACCCCTCACTCATCTGGTGCCTTCGGGAGGTAGAGATGTTTGAGATATATATATCTCGAACTATCTACTTCTTTTGTAAGGTCTGATGGCGTAGTGGGTTAAAGCATACTAGTTATGCCAGCTACTGGAAGGTAGTTGTGCTTTCTGGGTTCGAGTCCCACTGGTGGGTGTTGTCCAAAGATTGTTTATCTTCACTTGTGGTTTATGCAAGTATAGGCTTATAAGCTGGACACGAGTTCTCTCACATTGACAGTGGCTTGACGAAAATTGCAGACTGACCCCTCACTCATCTGGTGCCTTCGGGAGGTAGAGATGTTTGAGATATATATATCTCGAACTATCTACTTCTTTTGTAAGGTCTGATGGCGTAGTGGGTTAAAGCATACTAGTTATGCCAGCTACTGGAAGGTAGTTGTGCTTTCTGGGTTCGAGTCCCACTGGTGGGTGTTGTCCAAAGATTGTTTATCTTCACTTGTGGTTTATGCAAGTATAGGCTTATAAGCTGGACACGAGTTCTCTCACATTGACAGTGGCTTGACGAAAATTGCAGACTGACCCCTCACTCATCTGGTGCCTTCGGGAGGTAGAGATGTTTGAGATATATATATCTCGAACTATCTACTTCTTTTGTAAGGTCTGATGGCGTAGTGGGTTAAAGCATACTAGTTATGCCAGCTACTGGAAGGTAGTTGTGCTTTCTGGGTTCGAGTCCCACTGGTGGGTGTTGTCCAAAGATTGTTTATCTTCACTTGTGGTTTATGCAAGTATAGGCTTATAAGCTGGACACGAGTTCTCTCACATTGACAGTGGCTTGACGAAAATTGCAGACTGACCCCTCACTCATCTGGTGCCTTCGGGAGGTAGAGATGTTTGAGATATATATATCTCGAACTATCTACTTCTTTTGTAAGGTCTGATGGCGTAGTGGGTTAAAGCATACTAGTTATGCCAGCTACTGGAAGGTAGTTGTGCTTTCTGGGTTCGAGTCCCACTGGTGGGTGTTGTCCAAAGATTGTTTATCTTCACTTGTGGTTTATGCAAGTATAGGCTTATAAGCTGGACACGAGTTCTCTCACATTGACAGTGGCTTGACGAAAATTGCAGACTGACCCCTCACTCATCTGGTGCCTTCGGGAGGTAGAGATGTTTGAGATATATATATCTCGAACTATCTACTTCTTTTGTAAGGTCTGATGGCGTAGTGGGTTAAAGCATACTAGTTATGCCAGCTACTGGAAGGTAGTTGTGCTTTCTGGGTTCGAGTCCCACTGGTGGGTGTTGTCCAAAGATTGTTTATCTTCACTTGTGGTTTATGCAAGTATAGGCTTATAAGCTGGACACGAGTTCTCTCACATTGACAGTGGCTTGACGAAAATTGCAGACTGACCCCTCACTCATCTGGTGCCTTCGGGAGGTAGAGATGTTTGAGATATATATATCTCGAACTATCTACTTCTTTTGTAAGGTCTGATGGCGTAGTGGGTTAAAGCATACTAGTTATGCCAGCTACTGGAAGGTAGTTGTGCTTTCTGGGTTCGAGTCCCACTGGTGGGTGTTGTCCAAAGATTGTTTATCTTCACTTGTGGTTTATGCAAGTATAGGCTTATAAGCTGGACACGAGTTCTCTCACATTGACAGTGGCTTGACGAAAATTGCAGACTGACCCCTCACTCATCTGGTGCCTTCGGGAGGTAGAGATGTTTGAGATATATATATCTCGAACTATCTACTTCTTTTGTAAGGTCTGATGGCGTAGTGGGTTAAAGCATACTAGTTATGCCAGCTACTGGAAGGTAGTTGTGCTTTCTGGGTTCGAGTCCCACTGGTGGGTGTTGTCCAAAGATTGTTTATCTTCACTTGTGGTTTATGCAAGTATAGGCTTATAAGCTGGACACGAGTTCTCTCACATTGACAGTGGCTTGACGAAAATTGCAGACTGACCCCTCACTCATCTGGTGCCTTCGGGAGGTAGAGATGTTTGAGATATATATATCTCGAACTATCTACTTCTTTTGTAAGGTCTGATGGCGTAGTGGGTTAAAGCATACTAGTTATGCCAGCTACTGGAAGGTAGTTGTGCTTTCTGGGTTCGAGTCCCACTGGTGGGTGTTGTCCAAAGATTGTTTATCTTCACTTGTGGTTTATGCAAGTATAGGCTTATAAGCTGGACACGAGTTCTCTCACATTGACAGTGGCTTGACGAAAATTGCAGACTGACCCCTCACTCATCTGGTGCCTTCGGGAGGTAGAGATGTTTGAGATATATATATCTCGAACTATCTACTTCTTTTGTAAGGTCTGATGGCGTAGTGGGTTAAAGCATACTAGTTATGCCAGCTACTGGAAGGTAGTTGTGCTTTCTGGGTTCGAGTCCCACTGGTGGGTGTTGTCCAAAGATTATATATATATATATATATATATATATATATATATATATATATATATATATATATATATATATATATATATATATATATATATCTGTATCTACTATGTATGTATAGCAATATTAGCCTATAATCATTTATTTCAGACATGAGGAGAATAACTACAATAACACTTCTCAAGTTAGATTTACTTCTTAAAATGCCCTGAGCAGTTAATTTTTGGCCATCTATCAAAAACTACAAGAATTATTAATTAAAATTATGCTTGATTTAAGCTTGCTTTATTTATTTATTACAGTATTATTATTATTATTACTACATGAATTGTGGAGAATTCATAGGAAAGAAAAATACAATATATAAAGCCACTAATACACAGAGCACATTAGACTGATATTCTTGGTTTAGTAAATGCATTGTTAGGTTAAATACTGTTAGGTCAGCCTATAATAAATATTTTCAGTTGGGGTAATGAGTAATTGTAAACAGGCATTTTGACAAAGCTCATTTTTAAATTAAAATCCTATATATAACACATTGTTATGTTATGTTGTGTAAGTTCATAATCCATTAGCAGATAGTCTTTGTATGTAATTACCAGTTTCCTTTAAACATACGGATAAAAGTTATACACCATTGCACACAAGAGTTTACCAACAGTTTACCCAACCTAACGTAGCCCAACCAGGCCTAAGACCTGTGTGTGACTTAACTCTACCCCCCCCACCCATCCTCACTCCCCCTTCAAGTTAGTGGCAAGTTCGGGAAGGAGCTACTGTACTTGACCTTTGCCCCGAAACACTATACGTGCTAGTGGCTGTACAAGAATCTAAAAACTCTTGTACATAAATAAATAAATAAATAAATAAATAAATAAAAAATAAATATAACCTGATATTTGTCTATGTCATACCTTCACTGTACATGTTGGTCATCTTCCTGTCATCGTCGCCACACGTCTCTTCCACAGCCCAACACCTGCACCTAACTAGCGTCAAAAGGAGCAAATTATGCATCAAGTTCCTTAGTCTCATGGTTGTGCGGAAGAGTTCTGTCTTGAGAAACACCTCAGGTAACACGACAGGTTTTCTCGTTTAACCTCGACGACACACAGCTGTTGTCAACGCTTTTTTACCACGTTAAATCGTGTCTATGCTTCGTAGAGGTTCAGGTTAAGGACCCGAGAGAACTAGCTGCAGCACCTGGGCCACTAAGCAGTCAGCTGTGCCACCTCTGCCGCCCACGTTCAAACCAAGGCCAAAACAAAGCAGCGTGGGTAGCGACCTCACTCAGCGCACGACTCAGTCAGCGACCACACTAGGTGCATGACGAAGCCAGCGATTACACTCAGTATATGACACTCACTGCATGACGAAGCCCGCGATTGGCACTACTCTAAGGTGCTTAAAAATATATTGTTTGCTGATGATACTACCCTCATCTACTCAAGACCCCAACCCGCACATATTAAATAATTTCGTAAATGATGAATTCCACTTATGGATGTCAACCAACTCACACTAAACATAGAAAAGACCTACTACATCTTATTTGGAAGCAAACCAACAAATGCAATTCAGCTTCAGATAAATAATGTTAACATCAGCCATAAAAATTATGGAACGTTCCTTGGCCTTTACTTACACAAGAAACTCAACTTCAGCACTCACATACAACACATAACTAAGAAAATCTCTAAAACAGTTGGTATACTCTCTAAAATCAGATATTATGTACCGTACTCTGCTCTCCTCTCACTATATTATGCACTTATCTATCCTTATCTTACTTATGGTATCTGTACATGGGGTTCAACCTCTGCAAACTACAACAAGCCCATCATCACCCAGCAAAAATCTGCTCTCAGGACAATAAACTCTGCTTTCAGACAACACACAGCTCCCCTGTTTACATCCTTAATCATAAATTCACTCCTTACATTTTCTTGTGTCAATTACATTTACAAAACCCTTTTCTTAAGTGCAAACCCTGTTCTGAAACTCTTCCTAGACAGTTGTAATAGAACACATAATCACCACACCAGACATAAATATCTCTTTGAGATCCCCAGAGTCAAACTTAATTGGTGTAAACACTCTATGCAAATAAAGGGACCTATAGTCTATGGAACTCGCTCCCTAATGAATTGAAAAGCTGTCCAACTTTTGCCTTATTCAAAAATAAAACCGAAAAGTACTTAATTTCATCTTCATAGTTTCCTACCTAGTGCTTTAACTCGCACTGTATTTAGTGCTACTCAATCCCCCAATATATGTACCTAAGCCATATATCTTTACCATTGTCATCTTTGGTATCATCTGATATCATGGTTGTTATATTGAGTGCATATTCTACTGCATTACTCCTTGAAATGATCCTCAAATTGTGCTACAGTGAACCAATGCATAACCCTGAAATTTTATCCTAATGTACCTAGTAATCCTTGTTCATTATAGTATATTGTTATTATTGTGTATTAATCTAATCTTTGTTTATTGTGTCAAGTTCAAGTTCAAGTATGTTATTGAGGCAAGAAAAAAATACATCTCAAAGGGACAGAATAGCTTAGGCAATTTCTACCCCCCTCTACTCCAAGTCCCTCAAGGGGCGCACAAAATTCAGTGAGTACAAATACACAAATCACAATACAAGAATCAAGAGTCCCATGTAAGTAAAATCCCATAAAAATGTACAAGAATCCCATTTAACATTGCAGGTTAATATAGTAAGGACAGCATATAAGTGTTACACTCTTGGGGCAAAATTCTCGTAGCTCCTAAGTATACTGTCTATCATACCATTATCACACATCCAAACAATTTGATGTGGTACACTACGTATTTACTTATTTCTATAGTTATCAATAAGTTGACACTCTAATACATAATGCTCCAGCCCATCCTCCAAATATGGGGAGGTAAACGTAACAGTGCAATTATGTACTATTCCTTACAGTCAGGAATTGTACTTATTTTCACTTAGTATTAAACCGTACTGTCAAATATATTGTGAATATTTGAGTTTACCTGAAAAGCTGAATAGAAAATCACGATCTAACTTAACCTTCTTAGTTAGTTTAGTTCATTTATTATGCACCCCATACCCATCTTGTGGGCGGTAGTGGAAAGGGTTACAGAGGCACATAATGGGCTCAGGGACTGAACCCCACAGTTCATTTAGCTAAGCAAGTTACAATCTTGATGAGCTAGTTACAAGATTCAGTATAAGTCGTCACATCATCAATGGGTTCGAGATCGACCACAAGTACAGTTTATAAATTAAGCAACTGACATGTGTGGAGAGCTAATGTCACAATTGATATGTTTGTCCTGCACACCGCCCCCCATCCAGTGGGCAGCGGTGGATAGGTTACAATCTCTTAGTTACTATACCTACAGTTAGCAAACTGGGGATATTTGGCTAAAATTTCTGGTAGCAGATCATTTTGAATGAAATGTTTACACATTGCTGGAACATTGGTTATAGAATTGTCTCTGAATTCACGTATCTTTTCGCACTCCATCACATAGTGACGGAGGGTGTGCGAATAATTTTATGACACAGTTTACATTTGGTCAGGTCTACATCAGCAGATAATGAAAATTCCCAGAGATACTTGAAACCGAGTCAAGCGGAGCAGTAGTAACATCTAGAAGTCTTCAAATATTATTTCAAATTTTTATTTTCTGGATATTTTCAAATTTTGTATAATATCTTTATTGTTTAATAAAATTGAAAAAGAAATTCCTGATATTTAAAACTTGTATAGAGCAAATTAAACGTAAAAACTTCATCCTAAAAAATCTGAGTGTTTTAACAGAAAACTAGGAGAATAAATAGAGAGGTAAATATAACGGCCCCATAAGTGCGATTTTGTACTATGCATGACAGTCAGGAAATGTACTTATTACATTTAGTATTAAAACGTACTGTCTATTCGGAGGATGGGTTGGAAAATAAGTACAATTCCTGACTGTTAGGAATAGTATATAATTGCACTTATTGTGCTGCTACATTTACCTCCCCATTTTTGGAGGATGGGCTGGACAATAAGACCACAACATGACAATAAGACCACAACATGATAATAAGACCACAACATAACAATAAGACCACAACATAACAATAAGACCACAACATGACAATAAGACCACAACATGACAATAAGACCACAACATGACAATAAGACCACAACATAACAATAAGACCACAACATGACAATAAGACCACAACATAACAATAAGACCACAACATGACAATAAGACCACAACATAACAATAAGACCACAACATGACAATAAGACCACAACATGACAATAAGACCACAACATAACAATAAGACCACAACATGATAATAAGACCACAACATGACAATAAGACCACAACATGACAATAAGACCACAACATGACAATAAGACCACAACATAACAATAAGACCACAACATAACAATAAGACCACAACATGATAATAAGACCACAACATGACAATAAGACCACAACATGACAATAAGACCACAACATGACAATAAGACCACAACATGACAATAAGACCACAACATAACAATAAGACCACAACATAACAATAAGACCACAACATAACAATAAGACCACAACATGACAATAAGACCACAACATGACAATAAGACCACAACATGATAATAAGACCACAACATAACAATAAGACCACAACATAACAATAAGACCACAACATGATAATAAGACCACAACATGACAATAAGATCACAACATGACAATAAGACCACAACATAACAATAAGACCACAACATGATAATAAGACCACAACATGACAATAAGACCACAACATGACAATAAGACCACAACATAACAATAAGACCACAACATGACAATAAGACCACAACATGACAATAAGACCACAACATAACAATAAGACCACAACATAACAATAAGACCACAACATAACAATAAGACCACAACATGACAATAAGACCACAACATAACAATAAGACCACAACATGACAATAAGACCACAACATGACAATAAGACCACAACATAACAATAAGACCACAACATAACACTAAGACCACAACATAACAATAAGACCACAACATGATAATAAGACCACAACATAACAATAAGACCACAACATGACAATAAGACCACAACATAACAATAAGACCACAACATAACAATAAGACCACAACATAACAATAAGACCACAACATGACAATAAGACCACAACATAACAATAAGACCACAACATAACAATAAGACCACAACATAACAATAAGACCACAACATAACAATAAGACCACAACATAACAATAAGACCACAACATGACAATAAGACCACAACATGACAATAAGACCACAACATGATAATAAGACCACAACATGACAATAAGACCACAACATGATAATAAGACCACAACATAACAATAAGACCACAACATGATAATAAGACCACAACATAACACTAAGACCACAACATAACAATAAGACCACAACATGACAATAAGACCACAACATGACAATAAGACCACAACATGACAATAAGACCACAATATAACAATAAGACCACAACATGATAATAAGACCACAACATGACAATAAGACCACAACATAACAATAAGACCACAACATGATAATAAGACCACAACATGACAATAAGACCACAACATAACAATAAGACCACAACATGATAATAAGACCACAACATAACAATAAGACCACAACATGACAATAAGACCACAACATAACAATAAGACCACAACATAACAATAAGGCCACAACATGACAATAAGACCACAACATGATAATAAGACCACAACATGACAATAAGACCACAACATGACAATAAGACCACAACATAACAATAAGACCACAACATAACAATAAGACCACAACATAACAATAAGACCACAACATAACAATAAGACCACAACATGACAATAAGACCACAACATGATAATAAGACCACAACATGATAATAAGACCACAACATGACAATAAGACCACAACATAACAATAAGACCACAACATAACAATAAGACCACAACATAACAATAAGACCACAACATGATAATAAGACCACAACATGATAATAAGACCACAGCATGGCGATATTTGTTTATGCTTTGTTTTATTTATATACAAGACTTAAAACCAGGTATATTATTGTACATCCACTATAGGAAGCGTAGCGTTTCGGGCAGGTCCTTAATCCTATGTTCCCCGAAATACGACCCGCCAAATCGTTTAACAACCAGGTACCCATTTTACTGTTGGGTAAACAGAGGTTAGTTAAATATTGGCGCCCAGTAAATCCTCCCCGACCAGGATACGAACCCAGGACAAAGCGCTCGCGAAATGCCAGGTGAGCATCTTACCACTACGCCACGGGGACTGCAACACGACGTGTTTTAATAATATATTTGCTATTATTTTTTCCCTTTTCATTTGCTTTGAATTGAGAACAAGAGGTGAGTTTACCAACTTACTAAAGGTTGGTTTCCTGAACAGCATAAAGGAGTTGGAAGTGAATTTACCGAACAGTAGGATAGTTTACTGAGCAGCATCAGCAGGAGTGAGTTCAGAGAAGAGCAGTAGGAGGTGAGTTTATGGTGGAGGCGAACACTACAATTACCCTTCATAAGTGGTCAGCCAGCCACAGCGAGAGCCCCTCCCAATCACAGTCATTATCGTAATGAACAATTACCTTAATTAAAACCCGGTGTACAGCCAATAATCTTCGGAGAACTATCGGGGTGCAGACTTCAATATGCGCGCACAACCGCTACAATAACATCGTGCGCAATACATCCGAAGGAAATTCTTCACGTATGAACGATGCTGAGTGCAGTATTAACAATTAAAAGATGAGGTTGAATACATGTATAATTTTGTAAAAATATTTTTAAAACTTTATCACTTAAAAAAAATTGTGCTATAAGATTTAATATGATAATACTAAACTTACATCATTATATGTGTAATGATGTAAGGGCGAAGAGGGAGAACGGCCTATTGACAGCTCGAGTGCATGGGGGGGGGGGGTTGTGTAAAACCCTGGTTTGTGCCTCGGAGAGGCCGCGGGATCCAGTAAGTTCAGTAGAACTTCGGTTTCAACTCTTTTACCATGTCGTAGCTCAGTCGATTAAGGCAGTGTCTGGGATGCTTCCGGACGCACGTTCGAATCCTCGTCACGGCCCTTGTGGATTTGTTCATTTGATGCATCACGTTAGTGTGATTTCTGTGTGTAAAACTAGAGAAAACTCAGAAATATGCGACAAGACTTATTCAAGGACTTAAGGACTCAAGAGAGACTGAGATAACTCAACCTCACCTCATTGGAGGAAACAACAAGCAGGGAAGATGATATACAAGACAATGAGGGGCATTGACACAGTGGATAACAGTCAATGTTCAAAAGGAGATTTTTTTTTGCAATGTTGAAGTTAGTTGTAGAGTTCTCAGGAAACACTTCCTGAGCTGTATGAGAGAGCTGCAGGTCCTACAAAAAAAATAGATTATCAAGGCGAGCTCAACAAGCAACTTCAAAAGTGCTAAAAGAAACATTAGGAAAAAATCTTAGCATTAATTGAAGCTGGAAAGGTGGCACTAGAAAGCCAATGCTCGACTTTCCAAGGACATATAGATAAGTACAGTAGGTGGGTACAACCTCACAAAGCCCACGTTGTACTAAATGCTGGCATCAAAGTATTTATATTCCTTAACTCTCAACTGTATTCTCCAGCATATTCATATCCCAACATGTCATTTGCCTTGAATCATCAAGTCAAATGGGGGGGGGGGGACCTTCGACAAGCCTCCGGCTTCCTGTCCTCGTCGCGGCCACCAGGGTTAGTGGCCAATTAGGTAAATCAGGCAAAAAAAATGTTAGGAAATGATCTACAACATGGTATTAGCTGACGTAGGCGTGATAAAATTTTACAAAATGTGTTACTAGCCATTTATTAAAACACATTAAATCCTAACTTACATGTGCCTCTTTCCTTACAAATGTTTGTTTTGTGTCTGTGTTTAGGTGTATGTCTTAACTTGTATATATGTGATTGCATGTGACCCTCTTTTAATCTTCTGAACCCTCTTCCTTCCATTCATGAACTTTTCAACTTCGTTCATTATTTTCTTCGCTTCCTGCGCCACCTTTCTCTTCCTACCTGTATTCCGTGTTGTACTCTGGACATTAATCACGACTCTCCAGTCGGTGAACAGTCTGCCTCACTCCTGGCAGTGACCAAACAAGGAATATTTTGGTTGGTGGCGAGTGTTTGCTGTTTCCTCACGTAGCCGTTTGGGAAAGTCGCTGTAGGTGTTGTCAGTCATAACACGTGTGTGCAGGTGTTGGTAGACACAACACATCGACCCACGTATCAGTTTCGGCAACCCCGGGTCTCTCCAGCTTTCTCTAGTCTGTTACCAGTATTGCTCTTTTTTAAATGCTGTTGCGAAACATAACATGTCCTGTGCATTATATTATTTGATATTTTCTTTGAAAGTTGAAGCATTCAAAAGTGATTATCTTAACACAAGCAGACGAATGTTTCTGCTATGTATAATGATCGCTGTATCAATAATATACAAAATAAAGGTAACTCTTTGAAAGTGCTGCCTAGCCATTCCGAAGTATGCTAATATAGCTGCTGCCGCTTGTCTAAGATTACGAGGGTAGCTTTGATGGCTGGTAGGTAGCAGTCGAGGTGTGCAGATTACGTGTAATTTTATCTAGTTCCTATCTTCAAGACACTAAGCAACTCGGTCCGAGGTGAGCAGGGACGACTGCCGGTAGGTCATCAGTAGTCTTGTTTGTATTCAACTGCTTTATATAAAATGCTTTTCCGAGCTTCTTAGCTAATGTCTTTAAGATAGGAAGTATGTAAGATTACGTTTTTAACTAATATGTACACTCAAATATGTAGGAGTTCAATTATAATAATATCCTGTCGATTGGTAATGCATACAGAGTGCAGTTCCCTGTTTAAAATATACTAGCAACAGGTAAATACAACGAGAGTAATAGCGACCTTGAAAGTATTCGGGGTTACGTTTCCGATTTTGTTCAGTATTCGTTTTCCATCAACGCGATCTGCCTTGTCATGCATGAATATATTTCAAGTCAAAAGTGAACTCTCAATGGTCAGTGCAGACAGGTCACAGATGAGCGGTTCCTGGTTCAATTCCCACGCAGGGCAGAAACGTTTGGACAACGTTGTCCTAGACCTGTTGTCTCTGTTCACATATATATATAGGTACCCGGGGGTTTGGCAACTTCTGTAAAATACAACCCCAACTTGTGGCTTGTATTCTAGGGAAGGTAAATAGGTGGCCTAGAGGGACTTCGATAAGTCCAACAAACTTCCTATTACAGACTATTAAAAATTCCTACCTAAATAGAGCGACTATAGGCTACACGGCTACTCACCAGCTAGTTTACTTTATTACTCTTCGAGGTTCAAGTTCAAGTACGTTTATTGAGAAAATAAAATACATCTCAAAGGGAGAGAGTAGCTTAGGCTACTCTGGGCCGTGATCCTCGTCATGGCCCTTGAGGATTTGTTCATTAGCTTAGGCTATTCCTACGCCCCATCCCCCACCCTCTTCGAGGTGTGGACGGGCTACATACACATGTCCAGGCTCTGCATTCCTGGTATACTCTTTATTTTCACTGTATATTTTCTACGAGCTTAAATGGGCCATGACCCCTGCAGCCGCAACACAACATGGTCCCGTTCGTTACCACAGAAAAGTGTTGAGAAGACCTGCCCACCCGTTTTAAAAAAACGGGACTTTGAATCCGTTGATATGAGGTCATCACCATCCGCTTCTTCTCATGGTTGGTGAAAATCATAATGAAATGCTAGTGTTTGTGTATACATAATTTCATGCTGTCAAGCCACTCTACGTGGTCTATTGGCCGAATTTACGAAATCGAAATTCTCTAGCGCCTCGAAACCATTATAACCACATGAGATTGCATTAATGTTTTCAAAGCGCAATCTATTACAATAAAAACTAATTAAAATACGTCTGGTCGTCTGGGAGAGCCGCGGGGCAGCGACCAGGAAAGGCGACAGCATCCTCAGGGGATCTTAACATCTCTTTTAGTTAGAGGCTCAATTTAGCTTTTTTTTTTTTTTTTTTTTTTTTTTTTTTTTTTTTTTTTTACTGAAGGGCACAATATCTTCTCTTTTTTATTAAGGTATACAGTATCTTCCCTTTAAGTTAGGGACATAACATCTTATCTTTTACTTAAAGACACGATATCTTCTTTTTTTACTTTTGGATACAATATCTACTTTTTTACTTAGGGACAGATAATTTCCTTTCTCGAGAAGTTTATATGCGAATTACTGCCACGAGAGGTCCTTAATTGTTTCCTCCAATATTCATATGAATATTCCAAGGAACAATAATAAGAACTTCAATGAAGAATTCGCAGTAATGGCCTTGTTTGGTGTTGGATTAAATATCAACCGTGGAAGGTTGTTTAGACTATCACAATTATCTTATAAACCACCCAATAGACTTTGGCTCCGAATTTAGTCCAGGACTGCAGTAAATCTCAATGTATACACCGGAAACAGAGTAAACATTTTGGTGTATATAGGTATAAATGACGGTCGGGGATTGAACGCCAACCTACATGAAGCGAGACCGTCGCTATACCGTCCAGCCCAAGTGATTAGGCCCTTATGGAATACTTGCCTACATGTCTCCTATCTATCTTTCCCCAATCTTCATTAATTTACACTTGTTTTGATTGAATTCCAGAAGCCATTTATCTGCCTAATCCTGAAGTTGATCAAGGTATTCTTGCACACCCCAGAGTCCTCTTCAGTTCATACTCTCCACATTAACTTTACTCATCTGTAAACATTGACATATACGAACTCACTCCCTCTGGTAAATCATTTAAATAAATTAGAAAGAGCAGTGGTCCTAGACAGAACACTTTGCATCACGACTTTTCACTCCTCTCTTGCTTGATGTATCGTCTCTGAACATGACTCAGTTTCCTTTCCGTCAGGTACTCTTGAATACAGTCTAATACATTTCCTGTCACCCCGCTTGTCTTTCCGTCAGTACTCTTTCAAGGTAGACTGGCAGCCTAGGAAGATGCGGTTTACCCATCCTTCTTTCTATTATCTTATTTTAGTGACTGTTATAAAATTACATCACGTTTGTTAAGCATTATTTTCCCTCCCTAAAGCCGTGTTGTGTCTCTGTTATGTACTCACTTCAAATGGTCTACAATTATTTTGCTGTCGACTTTTTCCAGCATCTTGTATGGAATGCATGTTGATGGCAATGGTCTGTAATTCAGTACGTGTGTGTATGTGTTTGATTCTCTCTCTCTCTCTCTCTCTCTCTCTCTCTCTCTCGTTACCAGAAAGAAAAACCATTCATTAACACTAACTCGAACGAATGCTAGTAACAAAGGTTCATTGATTGCTCCGAGTGATTCGCGTATGTACTAATTATCATTCATAAACTCAATGACCTTTACTATCGCCAACACATTTCTGAGTAAAAGGACAACTAAACTGTGAACATCTCGAGAAGATGATGGAGACTCATGAGTACAGCGTCCAGCTTTAACTGACTCACTAGTGAATAGGCGCCGACGTGTCTCACTAATTAATACCAGAAATTTATGGCCGGTAAATTTTCTCCCAAACTTTATCAACAAATCTGGCAAATGTGTATTTTATTATTGCATTTTATTATTAGAGCTAGACAGTTCGAATTATTTATTCATAGTTTGAAATTTTATTTATTCGAGACAAAAATTGAATAATTAGAGTTGGTTATGGATTGAATGCAGCCCGTCCTCCAAACAAAGACCCAAAAGTGATTCCATGCACCCGCCAAACCCCCAGCTGTTTATGAATGAAAAAACGGTTTACACACGACTCACAACTGATGACGTTCGAACACTTCCGGAACAAGTGCTTCACTGACGACCGCTGAATGTAATGGACTTGAGTCGAGGACGGGTTGCTGTAAATGCTTCACCCACGTACTACAAATACAAATAATCGCCAACAGAACCTAAACACCTAATCTATGCCTATATATGCACAATATGCTAATATAATATAATACCAATATATATTTGAGAAAATTCCCGATTTGAATGATCAGCATGTTAAAATGTATGAATGCGTTTGTGGGGTCGACCGCTAGATGGAATGGACTTAAGTCGAGGACGGGTTGATTCAATGTTAGGCTCCAACCAAACTGAAGCCCAACCTACATATTCTGGAAGATCTGTAATACGACTAGCTTCGTTTCTGACTCACAATCGGGGATCATGGGTTCGATTTACAGACGGGACAGAAATGGTTGGGCATGTTTCCTTTCACCTAATGTATCTGTTCACCTAGCAGCAAATAGGTACCTGGGAGTTAGGTAGTTGCGGTGTTGCACTCTGCGGAAGGTCATGAGTAGTTCGACCTTGTGGGGAGGAGGAGGGAAGAGGGGGGGTAATCTCTATACAAGCTTAAGGTGTGTATATATATATATATATATATATATATATATATATATATATATATATATATATATATATATACACACACACACAGGCTTCCTGTCCCCGACAACACGAATTATTAATTATTATCAGCAAGCAAATGAAAAGTTCAACTAGAATGATGTAAATTTTTTTCCCACCGTGGACAAGAGCAGGAGAAACTTGCAGTTAACCTGGCAACACTGCATCCTGACATGGTTGTAAAGTGTTGTGTAACATGTTACAGTGTTGTATCAGTCATGTTACAGTAAATAACATGTTACAGTATCTTCTTGAGATGATTTCGGGGCTTTAGTGTCTCCGCGACCCGGTCCTCGACCAGGCATCCAACCCCAGGAAGCAGTAAATACAGCTTGAAATATATCGCCACAAAACAGAACACGAAACAACGGATATAAATTACATTTACATTCAGAAAAGATTTGGTTAAAAACAGGTTCAGAAATATGGTGGTTGATCTTTGGGACAAATTACTGGATAACATTATAGACGGGGTCCCTGGAGAGCAGGTGAAGTAAGGACCATAACGGTAAGTATCCTGGGAGAGGGAACACTTGAACTAGTGAGAACGAGTGGTAGAACCACTATGGGAAGAGGGTAGGGAACTATCAGGAGAAGCGCTTAGCCATTACCACTATATAGCACTGGGAAGGGATCAGGATAAGGATTTGGGATGGGAAGGGGGGATGGAATGGTGCCCAATGACATATGAGTCCGTTAAAGCTTTCTCCATTCCTCTCTCATGTCGACCTGATGTAAGGTACGGCAGTGAAAGCCGTACCCCCTAGAATATCGCTAACAGCACTCGCTATTACTCTTTTATAAGGATTGTCGAGAACAAGAGAAATACCTTCCCAACAGATACACACAAGCCTTATTGGTGAATTGAGAAATGGGACCACGCAACTGGGGACTTAAGGTTGCTATTCTACTCCACACCTCTATGATAACTCCAAATGGGGATAAGATAACGCCCCTGACATAAACACTACACCAATGGGGAACACAGCTGATGGGGGCAGACCACGTGTTACTGACCTCTGGGTAACATAGACAACATAACACAAAACACTCAGGATTCTTTCAATAAACTTAGTTTTAACACAGCTTATCACTAATACAGAGAAGCGCCATTATATTATATATGGGATACAATGAGCTTATTGTCATGATCACGACTTACAAAATATTCAGCGAAATTGGTTTGGTAGACAAGGATTGGTTCTTGTGTCTGTGGTCCACGCAAGAAAACTATTAAACCAATGATATTGGATACTGAAGATGTCTGATACTTCGCAACTTACTGGTGATCTGGTGTTGGTCTTAACAGCCTATCAACCCCTGCAGGGACATTAAAGCCACCACTTTAGTTACCTGACCCACTATAACTAGTATACTTTAGTCCTGATCATAGCCCAGAACAAAAGTGAACTCCCAGTATACATATACCGAGAAATGGGGTACATCTCTTGGCATATAGTGTCCCTATGTCTCTATAGTGATGAACAAATATCGCACAATTGTAATAATATAAGATATCGATTGATTTCCATTTGTTATCAAGGTTGAATAAAATTTCACTTGACACAAACAATTACAGTCCTTAAACGCAACTGTTTCGGAAAAAAGTTTTGATACACAGTTTATCAGCACAGTTGCTTGACGATATTGCAAAACTAATTCCGATTGCAACTGCAGAGTGTAGATATGATGTCTGATTTGATTATGACAGGTCACCTAACCTTACGCTCCTGACGTTCTCACCTTCCTTGTCCCTAAAGTTGCATTTTGGCATTGTCGTAAGATGGTGATGGATGGCCCTCGTTGAGCTAAGTCATTTATGCCAAGTCAGTGACGGGAATGTAACTAAATATTTAAACTAGGCACCCGCTAGGCATAAAGGTTTCTTCACTTTTAAATGTTCTAAACAGCGCTTAACCGCGTCCAAAAAATACATTTTTAGTGAACTTTCCAACTGCACGACTCCTAGCGGAAAATGTTCGTACTACCAACCCTTTAAGGTAGTACTAATATAAACGTGAGCCGAGTTTCCTTCATTGGATGATACCTGGTTGATTGGGTTCTGGGAGTTGTTCTAACTCCCCAAGCCCGGCCCGAGGCCAAGCTTGACTTGTGAGAGTTTGGTTCACCAGGCTGTTGCTTGAAGCGGCCCGCAGGCTCACATACCCACCGGAGCCCAGTTGGTCCGGCACTCCTTGGAGAAAATGATTTAGCGGTTGTTGGGTTCCCATAATATAAATCAAAATGGAGAAAGTCAGACTGCAAAAGAAATTGATAAATTTCTTGTAACATTATTTTAAGCTATTTCAATTATAAAATTATAGGTTCTCAAAGATTGTTATATATATTAACTCATTTCACACCTATGAAAGAAAAAAAAATGGTGCGGGAAACATATTAATTATTATATACGTGTTAAATCCCCTGCTGGTATGCCTTTTTTGATCCCAAGACGATGAGTCACATAGTCCTCACCCTGTAACCATCACTGACGAAATCACTTTGCTAAAGCTGTTTAAAAATCTAAATTTTTAAAGATATTTTAACGTTGTGACAAAATAAAAGGTCATGGTTAAATTATGTTTAATTATTAAACCACTATAAAGACGTTTAATTAACTTTATAGTTAATTTATAATTTAATTTACTATAATTTATAGTTTAATTATTATAGTACACTTGCATCTTGCTCAACATGCCAGGCCCACTACACCTGATTAATCTTTGTATAAGTTTCGTACCCTATTTTCACCTTATTCTTCACACTTTACACCTTACTCTTCTCTCCTTAATGCCTTATTCTTGATACATTTGTATAGACCTAGAAACACCATTGTTCCATCCATTTGTCTACACCTGGCCCCATAATGATATAAATCCAATATGCCCTGTACTATCACATCACTTGAGAATGAACCATGTAGGTTCGAAACGTTGTGTAATTTTATAATGTGCAATACATTCTACAGTTATATATATTATATATATATAGAATGGTTATCCGGCTGTCCTCGTGTCTCTTTCCTTTCTTTTCACACATTCCCTTCTTCACCCCATCTTCCACTTGACCTCGGCCCATTATCTTCGTTCCCGTCTTTGTTCTTCTCCTCGTCCTTTATCCTTCCCCTCTTCCCCCCCTCTGCTTCCACACCTCTACCCCTTCTTTCAGAAAATGTAGAATTAAGAAGCACTGAAACATCTTTTTGATCTTGAAAAGTACTAAATAATTCTATGGGAATCACACCATAGATTTCACTTTATTCCATGTAAATCGCATTGTTTTTTTTTTTAAAGTTTAATATTTGTTAAAGCATTTAACTTACGCCTGCCATTATCAGCTTGAATCACGGGACGTATACCGGCCCATTCCTCCTGCTGGGATATTCGTCCCATAAAATTTTGGATGTATCCCAGTTTGTATTTGTGAGACTAACCTTAAGCGTCTGGCCTTCAACTTTGGACTGACATTTTCTTCTATATCTATACACTGGGGATAATTTATTATAATTTTACTTTTATTATTATTATTATTTGTGGTATAGTGTAAGTAAATCAAAACAAATTGCAGTAAGATTATCCCGCTCTGTTAATTGCTTCAGATTAAAGACGTACGTGTGTGACCAAACTATTATATGTGTTACTTCGCGCCTGCGATCGAACTCTTCTTGACCAAGCTTGTGGTCATGTTTTTGTCCGGCGAAGACGTTTAAATTATTTCCCACGAAGCAAGCAATACGCATGAACTTATTGAGAGTAACCTAGCAATTTTTAATCAGTTCAAGGGGGTACTAATATGCATCTTCTCACTATTACATGTCACAGTTGTTGTTGTTGTTTAAGATTCGCTACCCGGAACAGAAAGTTCCAAGCAGCACGGGCTATGGTGAGCCCATAATTGTCACAGAAGGTGAATATATATATTTTTTCCTACTCTGGAAATTGTTTTAAAGTCAACCGGTGCATAAACGGCGGTATCCATACATGTTATGCTTCGTAATCATGTTATTTATACTGTGACATCACCTGGTACAGTCTGCAGGTGCACTTAGGTATATGATAGACTAGAGCGGGTATCCGGCGATACCCGGGACTGTATTCGTTTGTCTCCCTCTCTCGAACAAACCATTATTCTCTCTTATAGATAAGTAAGTCATATACTATTGCAAGTTTTCTGAGGGTCACTTGCGAGAAGACTTGTTATTCGAAGGCATCCATTAGTCTCCTAATGTCAGCACTGTGGGGAAATGCCCGACAGACCACTGGAACATTATCTAACACAGTGCACAGTTACAAACCCATTAAGATTTTAACCTAGATTCAACAGAGCAGAAGTTGTTAAACACATGGGACAAAATCTTACTGAAGCGATCATACGAGTCATAAATACTCATACTCCGCCCAAGTAAAACAGAAACAAGCAACACTTAGTGGGCCAGCCAGAGGCTTAGGGCCCGAGCTGGAATATCCCTGAAGGAAAACAAATCAGTCTCCTGAAACTGATGGATGCCTACTACTACTACTACTAGCTGTTCGAAGTCATTGCAGGTCTGTGCTAAAATGTACTGTGAAACCATTTACTACAAGAGCAACAAGCCCTTGATGGTGGAAGTGGTCGGGCAGCATAGTTCCTTCACCCCGTTCTCATATCCAAGTTCTTTGTCCTTTTATTCTTTCCATGTGCTGTATAGTTACATGTTGGATTTAGCACTTTCTCCAGACAGTTACCTTATCTTAAAAGAACAAGCAGAGTTACTTTAGGATAACAGCTCTTAGCTGGCAGTTTCACTTACGAATATTAGCATCACTCCTGCTGAAGCCTAGGCTGTGAGAGCACGTGCCCTCCTCCTGCCCTCCTTGGCGCAATAGGGGAAAAAAACAGTCACGAGGCTGCATAAGATTCTACAATTCAATAAGGCAGCGAGCCCCTCCCTTCTTCTCTTACCCGGTACTAATCCTAATTTATTGAATCATAAACTCCATTTATTACAATTTCAAATGGACGTTCTTTCACTTGGAGCGTTTTTTTCCCTCTCCAGTTGGGAAAGAGAAGACTGTGAGCGTGCGTCTCCCGGATCATTACTGGGGGAGTTCACGACCCTGGCAGGAAGCTCACAGCATGCAGGACTACCTCAAATATTAGAACACCGATATTATATACTCTCACAACCCAATGTACCGTCTTGTATATAAAATAAATATATAAATATAAAATTGGAATGGGACGATAGGGTGCAGGATTTATTTATTTATTTATTTATTTATTTATTTATTTATTTATATACAAGAAGGTACATTGGGTTTGTGAAAATACATAGCATAGTACAGTATTTACAATCTTGTAAAGCCACTAGTACGCGCAGCGTTTCGGGCAGAAACGTCTGAAGGAGTAAAACAGTGAGAAGAAATGGAAGAGGAGTTGAAGTATGAGTTGGAAGAACTGAAGAATGAGGAGTTGTATAGTTGGAGGAGACAGAGGATGAGGCGAAGGTGTTGGTGAACAGTTTCCTTAAGATGGTATGCTTAGTACGACGGTCATTTCTCTAATGTTGAGGCGACGTTGTGATGTCAGCTAAGTTGCACAGTGCCAGCCACCTTGAAACCTGAAGTACAAGAGAAGGCGTACAGACTAAAGGGTTAAATCGTAAGAGTTTCAAAGTAATTTAAGTGGTATTACTGCTACTCAAAGTCTTCAAAAAGGGAAAATGTTAAAACTTCTGAAAAAATCCCTGAGGTGGTTCTTGCTTGAATCACGTTTACAAGGGTGAAGTATCCACAGGTCTCGGCCACAAGTTGAAAGGTCAAGTGAGCGAGTCCGAGATCGACTAGAACGAGTGGAGTCGGATGGATGGGATGGGTGGTGGTTGTTGTTGGGGGGGGGGGACAAATTGGGAGTGACGTTGTGGGATACGTGGTGTGGTGGTGTGGGATACATGGTGTGGTGGTGTGGGATACATGGTGTGGCAGGTTGTGGGAAGAAGCCGATGGGTGGGGGTGGGGATGTAGTGGCTTGGTTGATGATGAGGGGAATAGGTCGTGTGGGCAGATGGGGGTGCGACTGCTGGTTGGGAATTTAAGGTTTGGGCAGGAGTCGTTGGATTGATGACGGGACACTCTCTCGTTGCACGGTTGAAGGACAAGGGTCAAACAACTTCAATAAACACAATGTTTATCAGTACAACATCTTCACACTTGTTGCCGACCTCTCTGGACCCTGAGCTCCAAAGAATCCAAATGTCGTGGGCTATATCTTCACACATACGGTCACTAGCAGTGCACATCCTCACTCCAAACTGTTTCATTCAGTATAGATCTTCAACACACACGATCTCCATCACTAGTCAGCTGTCACGGGCTGCTTCCTGGGGGTGGAGGCCTGGTCGAGGACCGGGTCGCGGGGACACTAAAAGCCCCGAAATCATCTTAAGATAACCTCAAGATAACTATAGCATTACCACCACCAGGCCAATCCTTCCGGGTCGCCTTGTGACATGAGATTCGAGGGCTGTGATGGCTCCTTTGGCGAGGGGGAACTGCATCAGAACACAAACTGATTTATTTGTTATGAATACAGAAGATGATGATCGTGTCATATGAAACTTAGAGAACCTTGAGAATATTGGCTTTACACATGCAGGCGATGAGTCACAATAACGTGGCTAAAGTATGTTGACCAGACCACACACAAGAAGGTGAAGGGACGACGACGTTTCGGTCCGTCCTGGACCATTCTCAAGTCGATTGTGGCTTTACACAGAACAGTAGACCCTCCGCCGACATCTCATAAGTGCTGAAGACTGCTGAAAAAGACACATACAACCAGGACTGGTCAAAGTTTAAGAAGAGTTCATTCGGTGTTCTCTAATTTATCAAGAATTTAGACTTAGCATAGGTGGCTGGCTATCTAAGAAAACGATGCAGGTATAAGGTTAATTTAATTTTGCTCCTAGGGACGAGTTTATCCACTTATCCTGTGAGTATGAACGAATTTGTAATTTGTATAGAGTTTTGCAGTCGCTGCTGTCGAGTGGGTAAAAGACGAGCTTAAATGCTGCATTTTTGTTCTATATTAGTAGACACAGCAGAATTAATCCTCCTTTTCTACCTTCTTTTATATGTGGCAAGGATACATGTGACTAATATATTTATAAATGTAATGCCTCAGTACATAATCGAAATAATTATAGATTCCATGAATTATGTTTGCAATAAAATTCCAAATAATTTTGGGCGAGGCAAGCTGAACTGTGATGAAACATTTAGGGGGAAACAGGACACACTTCATTATAAAACTAGAGGACACCTAGATAAGCTTTATAATAAGATTTTATTGAACGTGGTGAACCCTGCCTGAATGCCATACAACTTGGCGCAGTGTGTTGAAACTTGGTATAATGTGTCGAAAGTTGGCTTAGTATGTTGAAACTTGGTGTACTGCATTGAAACTTGCAGTACTGCATTGAAACTTGCAGTAGTGTTTTGAACCGAGGCATAGTGTGTTGAAACTTGGTATTGTTTGTTGAAACTTGGCGCATTGTATTGAAATGTCTGCAAAAAATATAAAACGTGCAGACTTGGTCAGATTTAACAAATATTTAAGCTGATATGTGACGCAGCTTTTAGTCGTTCACAGCCTACATAAAATACCAAAGTTTAAAGACGACTTTTATCATGCTTGCTCAGTTTATGTCTAATATATTTGATTGAACAAGGAAACCCAATTTGCTTAACTTTACGCCGTGGATGCATAAAAAGCTTTAATACTGATGACATCGAAGTTACTTAATATTTAGATATATCTGGCATAAATAGGTAGTATCCGGGCAACGGTGTAGAATGTTCAAGAATTTATAATCTTGTTAGATTAATGTTTGGTTAATTATAAGCGACCATTATCAACTATATAAATGTCCAATATACCTATCTGCGCTCAGTTTTGGTAAAGGGTGAGATATAATTTATATTACAGTAATGAGAGGTTTTTTCCTGTTCATTGACTGTTGAAGGTATTAGATGTCAGCTGAACATAGGCTTGGAATTGAATATATATGAGAGAGAGAGAGAGCGGGGGGGAGGGAGAGAGAGAGGGAGGGAGGGAGGGGGAGAGAGAGGGGGGGGGGAGAGAGGGGGGGGAGAGAGAGAGAGAGAGAGAGAGAGAGAGAGAGAGAGAGAGAGAGAGAGAGAGAGAGAGAGAGAGAGAGAGAGAGAGAGAGAGAGAGAGAGAGAGAGAGAGAGAATGAATGAATCCCGACCAATGATATGACCGACCCAACCTCTCACGTGATATGTCTATTTTTACTGAATATACCAATCTGTTAAAAATGTGACGTTTTAGTTCGATTTAAAACGCCCCAGGACTATAACACTTACCCTCTTCGTCAATGTCATTCACCGTTTACAGTTCCCCCTGCCAGTCATACGTTTTCTTCTTTCCTCCCATTCTTCCACTTGCCCCACTAAACCCCTTCCTTCTCAATTTCCATCTCCTACACCAGGGTTACCCAACCATCTCATTCCAAAGTTCCTCATCCAATGACCATCTAGACTTATGCATGTCTAGATAGTCACTGCTCACCAATTCATTTACTAGTCTGAAAGTGTGTCTTCCTGTTGCGTTATAATTTAACAATTCTGACGTTCGAAATCTTTGTCGAATCTGTCCCTAAAGCTGAGGATGGCGGTGGCTTCCACAACTTCTTCTTTATGTTGACCAGACCACACACTAGAAGGTGAAGGGACGACGACGTTTCCGTCCGTCCTGGATCATTCTCAAGTCGATTGAGAATTGATTGATTCTTCTTTATGTGCATTCCACTTGCTGGCTACCTTACAGGGTACGAGTGTTTCATTACATTTCTTCGACTAATTTGTGTTTCCAGGTTTCATTTGTCTTCTCATCTCACTTTCTCTCAATTTAAAGAGGCTTCTTTAACCACCTTGTCTATTTCCCTTCATTATCTTGTATGTTGTGATTATGTCCGCTCTGTTTCTTCTTTACTCCAGGGTTGTAAGGCCCAGGGGCCAGATTTACGAAGCAGTTACGCAAGCACTTACGAACCTGTCCATCTTTTCTCAATCTTTGGCGGCTTTGTTTACATTTATTAAACAGTTAATGAGCTCCGAAGCACCAGGAGGCTGTTTATAACAATAACAACAGTTGATTGACAAGTTTTCATGCTTGTAAACTGTTTAATAAATGTAATCAAAGCCGACAAAGATTGAGGAAAGATGTACACGTTCATAAGTACTTGCGTAACTGCTTCGTGAATCTGGCCCCAGTCCTTTAACCTATCCCCATAGGTTAAAGTCCTTTTAGCTCTGGCACTAATCGTTTTTGCAAACCTTTGTATTTTTTCAATTTCGTTGTTGTGCTTCACAAGATGCGGATTTCAGGCCGGCGCTGCATATTATAGTATTGATATAACAAAGACTGAGTAAATGACCTTGAAAAAGGACTGATTAAGGTTCCTAAAACGTCTTGATGTTTGCCAGCGTCTCATATGCTGCCGATATCACCCTCATATGTGTGTGCTTCTGCTGTTAGTGTTGGAAATATATTTACTTCAAAACCTTTTTATCTCTTCGATACCGGCAGTGGCGCTGGCCCGTGTGATGTGCACAGCTTCTGGTCATCTTTCTTCTTTCCTCATCTTCATTACCTTACACTTGTTTGGATTGAATTCCAGCAAGTATTTGTTAGGCCATTCATGGAGTTTATCAAAGTCTTCCTAAAACGCATCATCGAGTTTTGCATTCCTCATTAGCTTCGCATCGTCTGCAAGCATTGACTTGTATGACCTCACTCCCTCGGGCAGGTCGTTCATATAAATTAGAAAGAACTGGTCACAGGTTCGATCCTCGGGGTCTCTACTTGTTACATTCCTACAACCCAAAACCTCCTCTCTGACTAACTCTTTGTTCTTCGGGTATTCCTTTACCCAGTTCAATGTATTTTCAATTATTGCAGCTTGCTTTTCCATCTTGTAATCAGCCTTCCGTGAGGAACGGTACGACATGCTTTTGACAGTCTAGGAAAATACAGTCTATTTAACCTTCTTTTACTTGAAGTATTTTAGTAAGCGCGTTATAGAACTCAACTAAGTTTGTCAGGCGCGGCTTTTCCTGTATATATTCAGGCTGACTTTTCGTTACATCCTTTACGGGCTATTCATGCCCGTGCCACCTCTTGGGTGGCTTAATCTTTATCAATCAATCAATCGTTACATCCACGGGAGACATCTCCCGTCACGCAGGGTGCAGTCGCGCCTCCACAGATCTCCAGTATCAGCTCTTGATACTGGTAATGGCTCAAAAGGGCCACCACTTACGGGCTATTCATGCCCGTGCCACCTCTTGGGTAACTTAATCTTTATCAATCATCATCGTTACATCGCTTGTTTTATCCAATTGTTCAGTTATTCTCAACCTGATTACTTTTCCAGCTTTTTACATTCTTCCAGCTTTACTTTTTACAGCATTCATCGTTTTTGTATATTAGACTACATTTTTTTTTTAATGCAGCCACACTGAAAGGTGTATACTCATTTCAGTTTTCTCACCTCAGATTTGGTTGTACGTCGTTAATTTTGATATTAAATTGTTCGCAATAGAATTCCCTACAGGAGTATATGCATATAAGGTCCAAAATACCGGCGCCCTCCCCCTCCCCTCATGAGGGGCCTGACAGCTGAGTGCATAGCGCTCGAGATTCGTAGTCCTAAGGTTCCGGGTTCGATCCCCGGCGGAGGCGGAAACAAATGGGCAGAGTTTCTTTCATCCTAATGCCCCTGTTATCTAGCAGTAAATAGGTACCAGGGAGTTAGATAGCTGCTATGGGCTGCTTCCTGGGGGGTGTGTAACAAAAAGGAGGCCTGGTCGAGGACCGGGCCGCGGGGACGCTAAACCCCGAAATCATCTCAAGATAACCTCCCCACCTCAGCAAAGGCAAAAGTGAGCCAAGTGTTACCCGTGAGCGGGCACCCATGTGCACACCCATAACACCTACACACAAATGTGTATACTCTTTACAGTCTGATAACATCAATTTTCGTGTTACGTCGTTCATTCTGGTATCAAATTGCTAACATAAGAATGTTCTAAAGGGATATATGCATATAAGGGCAAATGGAAGAACAACATTACCAATACCATAAGATAATGTATAAACCACAATATCAACCGGGCTGTCTTGTGTATGTGGGCCTGAGGGCCGCTCCGAGCAACAGCCTGGTGGACCAAACTCTCACAAGTCAAGTCTGGCCTCGGGCCGGGCTTGGGGAGTAGAAGAACTCCCAGAACCCTATCAACCAGGCATCATAAGTATAAAAAATTAAAAAAGTGTGTGTACCACCCAGTGATGTTTGTAGAGCATGAGTTGAGCATTATGTTGACTCCACCTACTCCAGGAAAATGTATCATGAAGTTTCTCAACCCATGTATTATAGGTGGAGTGGATTGAGGGTAAGCATTACTGCTTATCCACCCAGTATGTAACTCCTTTTGACCATGTCGTAGCTCAGTCGATTAAGGCAGCGTCTGGGATGCTCTCGGACGCAGGTTCGAATCCTTGTCACGGCCATTGTGGATTTGTCCACCCAGTATGTCAATAAACATACTTGAACTTGGTTCTGGTGTTGCAACATTGTCGCCAGTAGATGTGCTCTCATTGTCATGTACATCACCAGCATGTATGATGCTATCATTCTGGAGAGGCCAATTCATATTCTCAAACTTCAGTAGTGACCAAATGATTACTTCGTGGAAATGGAGGAAAGTGAGTTTCTTTGTGGGTGGCGGTGCCTACATGCCACATGGGCCATCACAGAAAATGGGAAGACGTTGGCACACATTTTTAAACCCTTCCCATAATGATCGGATAAAATATATAACTTTAACAAATATTTAAAATTTTGATTCTTATTTGTGTCACCCGCAAACATCCGTCAATTTATTTATTGACGCAGACTGCGTCGACGCCGGAGGAAAGTGACTTACGTAACACTTTCGTCCAGTGCCCGGCGTCTTTAGAAAATGGTAATTAAAAGATAATATTCAATATGTCTAATGAGCAAAAGTATTTTAAGATTTTGTTATTGATTTCAAAGCTCTATATAAAATATAAAATAAATTCTTCACTTGAACCTTCATTTTTTTATATATTGTTAATAATAGGGTCCAAGGCATAACAGAATTAACTCAGGTTTTACATATACTTTACGAAAACTGTTTTTCCCCTCAACACATGCTTGACCACAACAACTGATCACAGACTAAATATTCACAAATATCACATCGCAGTTAAATAGCATCACATCAGGAAGCACATAAAGGAGATGTATAATTAATTATTCAGTCATTTACTCCTTGCAACTTTAATATCAGTCCACCCTTCCATTGTCTTCCTTCACCTTTTTTGTTTACATGAAGTTCTTTTTCTGTTTACATGAAGTTCGCGGGTGACTTGGGTTCGTGGGTGCCTTGGGTTCGTGGGTGGCTTGGGTTCGTGGGTGACTTGGGTTCGTGTATTTCTGGTTAGGTTAGGATGGTGGATTTTGTATGTTACAGCAAATCAAGAGAAAGGACTTTACAAACCCTTGCAAATTTATCCCATTCTGTTCTGTTTTAATTTCAATTCTTAATTATAATTTTTTTTTCTGTATAATTCTGGCTACATTCAGTTTGTCGTATACACATATAATTCCTTGTCTTTCTTTCATAAATATAAAAGATGTTTTTCAACATTTACCTCGTATGAAATTTATTAGTTAGCATCTATTCCGCCTAGTTCTGCTGTTCCTTGCATTGAACAATGAAGTTTTGTCTATTTTATCCATTTCCTCACATATCGCTATCATGTTCCTTGTATATCTCCTCTCCTCCAGTGTGACTCCTAAGGTCCAGCCAGCTACTCAGTTTTTCCTTGTAGCTCAAGACCTTCAGCTTAGGAACAAGTCTTCTTGCACATCTTCGGACTTTGTTTATACTTGTACTTTTTTGGGTGAGGGATCCATGCTCGGGCTGCATATTCAAGAGTGGACTTGAAATAGGACGTGAATAGGTACCGTAAGGCTCTTGTCCTAGTATCCATGGGACACGCTACACACACGCACGTTGTTCTTGTAATGTGTGCTACTGGCATTAGATTTGGAGTTATGTTTACTTCCAGGTATTTCTCCATTTTTTATGCAGTAATCTGTCTACCTTTCATCCCATACTGCTGTATAGGTCTAATTACTCTTATTCAAATTCACATCATTTTCCATTTGCATTATGTGTTTGTGTGTGTCAATAAATTTACTTTCCATTTCAACTTATGCATCACACACTTAAACCAAAGAGAGAGATACAAAAATAATAATTAAAATAACGTAAATATGAACCGCGTATTCTGGGTGCGCCACTGTGTGACTCCCAAGTCCCGACTCTCCTCCATAATTCCGGGTTACAAAAGCTTCCTTTCTGGCCGCTGCCGCTCACTGTGTAATTACCAGCAAGAGAACAAGGGTCGTGGACTCGGGAAAGACAGACTAATTGATCGTGAGATAGCGTTCCAGTCGTTGGCTTCGAGGCATGAATAGAGGCTGCGTTTAAAGAGAATGAAATCAGGTTGTAAAATTTCAGTTTGTTTTAGCTGACGACCCGTGAAAACGTGAATCGTGTCTGCCAGCTTCTCAGACCCCCAGGGAGCTCCATTGAACGAGTTTGATATTTGCTGAAATCATGTTTCAATAATTCATAGCTTTATATGCATTAGTGTATTTGTATTAAACATATGACCATGGCTGCGTGGCTGTGAATCGATTACCTGAGCTACACAGGGAAGCCTTGATGATCTGAAAAGATTATTAATAAAAGCACGATCTTGCGTGACTTGTAACACTGGCCTCTGTGCACAAAAACCAAGGTAGTGAGTATAAGCACAATATATACTGAGAAAGTTCAAATTCTGCACTGAGTAACTTACAACTTGCTAAAGAGGCTATCTTCAGAGGAAGAGGCAAGAACTGAGGAAGCTCTGTCTCTTAACTGAGATGGTTCACCTCAAGTTTGAGAATATATTACTATTTGGTCCAAATCATGACGAGTGCGAAGCTGGTATGATAGTATGACGGGCTGGAATGGTAATGTTAGACAGGTGTTCAAAGATCAGCAGATGACATCCTCTTGGGTGAAAATGCACATGAAAAAATCCTTTCAACTGGCAAGATGATATACTAATGTCGAAGCAGCTCGTATCGTCATGAAAATCACAAAAAGTATTAATTAACATCGCGAACAACGAACGATCCTTTGTGGCAAGACGAAACATAAAGGCTCATAAAGATGAAGCAGTAAAGAACCCAATCCCGTGTTCTTTACCTAATATTTACGTAAAATATGAGTACATACACCCTGTATTTTATTGGTTTAAAATTTCCAATCATTTGCGTATAAAACTGGATTTTATTTTCTCAATGACATCTCACTCTATATTTAGAATGTTTCTTGTAAGTGTCCAGAGTCATTGTTTTGAGGTCATTAAAGCGTTCCCAGTAGTGAACTGCCTCGTCACGCCCTCAGCAATGGCTGTTGTGTTGTCTTCTGCGGTCTTCATATGCTTAAAACACTATGTGGGACTGATGTCTCATATGTTAATACCTGCAGCACTATGATTAACATGGCATTCATCTACCAAATACCTGCAGTACTGTGATTGGCATGGCATTCATCTACCAAATATCTACGGCACTATAACTGGCATGTCATTCATGAGGCACGTAACTGCCTTCTACCTCACACGTGTCTGGACGTTCAAACACTCATGTCGCTGCTTTTGTATGCAGTCAAAACACACAATTGTCGCTCACGTTTTGTTTCTAGTTGAAAAGACATTCTAGTTATATACTCAAAACAGATTTTCTTGCTTAATATATTAGCTGATTTCAAAAAATCTAATTAAGTCAGGAAAGTACAGAATTGGGGTTTTCACTAACTAGAGGACACCAAACCCATATTATACTCATAGTCCCAATTTAGAAGTTCACTAAAGCCACGAATATCTATGGACAAATCTTTTAAACTCGAGCACACGAACATGCACTGGTAAAGCACATTGGTTTGATCACAAGCAACAAAGGAGACAAAAGTACGCTACAAATCAATGAAGCTACTAACAACATTCTGGTCTAAAAATATGCAGCCTATTATCTACATTGATATGCCGGAAACTATATTTCAAAATTATAAACTAAATGATACAGGACAGAATCAAAGATTTAAAATTTACTATACTAGGCTAAACTTACTGATGGTGCTCAACCTGATCTCTCGAATTATACAGCGCATTTTGACGTCAAAATACCCTACGGACAAAATATGACGTATCATAAATCATAGCAGCTCACAAACCAGCTCGTCCGTTCTCTCGAACATATCTAACGCCACTAAACTGATGTACTTAATTGGCCAAACTAACTTAACCGAGAACCCACGAATGTGAAACGGGACATCAGGTCAATTTTGCGCTCTAGAGTTGCCAAAACGAACAGAAAATGGTGTACTAATATACCCGAACCTTACCTAACCTACGACAGCCCAACATGAATACTATACTACTGGCAATTACAGTAACCTTTGAAGTGAATACTGAATGATAAACAATCAATCAAACAATAATATACAGGATAAGATACCCGTTAGGGCGAGTCTTGAAGTGGGGACAGCTGAAGAGAAGTCGGTGAGAGGAAGCGCTGAAGTTGTCGAGAAAGAGCCAGAGCTAAACCCAGCTGCGTGTCCTGAGTCAATGCGGCAACAACCTCACAACTGGCTAGGCGTTGAGTCGGGTCAGGAAGCGCGGCAGTTTTTATTTTTTATTTTTTTTTATTAATTATTTTTTCTACCACAAACGTGGCTACACATTTACAATGCTAACCAGCATATATACATTTTCTTCTGTCCTCCATGGACAGGGTTAGAGATGTGGTAAACATATAGTTCAAGGGTTTATTGAACAAGCTCGGCAGTGGCAGTGCTTCTTCATTCTAGTTAGTAACAGTCTGTCCTCTGGTGGTGTCTTCATTCTTGAGTCTTCTTCCTTTTTAGTTTCTTCTTCATTCTTCTTTGATTGGCTTCTTGTCAGAATTGTTTGTTTATATTCCTTGTAATCATTTGGTATAAGTAGTGGTTCGAGAGTAGCTTCATCACATAGGTCGTAAATTAACTGAGGGTCCATTTCGAAACCGTTAGGTTCCGTATCTTTATCAAGCCACATATGTTTCTTGCATTCGAGATTGTAGCCAATGCTGCACAGCCGTCGAGCTTCAGGAAAGCCAGGAGTTGTCTGACTTCGAACATCGTTGAGTGCAAGTTGAAGTGCATTCACTTCATCAGTAAAATCAGTAGGCGGGACATCAGAAAGCAGACGTTGAGTTTCAGCAATTGGTGTGGATGGCTCGGTGGAAGCAGGTTGCCGAGGGCGGGCGTCAGCAGACAGGAGATCTGCTAATACATTTGGAGAGATAGTGACTGAATGGACAGCGCTTGGGACTCGTAATTCTAGGGTTCGGATTCGATCCCGGCCGCCGGCGGAAACAGATGGGCAGAGTTTCTTTCACCCCGATGCCCTTGTTACCTAGCAGTAAATAGGACCTGAAAGTTAGATAGCTGTTATGGGCTGCTTCCTGTGTGTGTGTGTGTGTGTGTGTGTGTGTGTGTGTGTGTGTGTGTGTGTGTGTGTGTGTGTGTGTGTGTGTGTGTGTGTGTGTGTGTGTATGTGTGTGTGTTTGTTTGTTTGCGCGTGTGTGTAAGATAAATATATGTAGTATACATAATAGAGGAAAAAATAAATTGGTTAGAAAGGCGGGGTCCAAGAGCTAAAATAGCTCGATTTTGCAGATACAAATAGTAAATACATATAAGAGACCTCGCGGCTGAATCAACAATGCTCGGCGGTCGTAATCCTAAGGGCCCGGGTTCGATTCCCGGCAGAGAATCCAACCAGAGTCCTTCACCTGATACCTCTGTTCACCTAGCAGTAAAACAGGTATCTGGGATGTTAGCTGCATCCTATTGGTTTGTGTGTTTGTGAGTGAGAGATAACACAAAATATACACAACAGATATGATAGAGATAAGACAGTTAGAAAGGCGGGGTCCAAGAGCTAACGACTCAATCCTGAAGGCACAAGTAGTAAATAATTAACATAGACACAGGTAAGTCGCTGAAGTCAACTGCATGCACAAATTTAAATGGAATCATGACAACAAAAGCAACCTGGAGCCTGATTCACGAAAGCAGTTACGCAAGTACTTACGAACGTATACATCATTCCTCAATCTTTGACGCCATTGGTTACATTTATTAAACAGTTTACAAGCATGAAAACTTCCCAATCAACTGTTGTTATTGTTATAAACAGCCTCCTGGTGCTCCGGAGCTCATTAACTGCTTAATAATTGTAAACAAAGCCGCCAAAGATTGAGAAAAGACGTACAGGTTCGTAAGTGCTTGCGTAACTGCTTTCGTGAATCAGGCCCCTGGCCTGGCCGGCCAAGCACAGGTGTCTACAACTAGGTGAGTGTCCCCTGACTGATCGCTGCGCCTTATACGGGTTAGACAGGTCACCACAATCACCGCCGGCATCTGTGGAGCCTCATGACCCTCCTGTCTCTCTCAGTATGTGCCACCCACTGTACCGTCGACTAGTGTATCTCCCACCCACTGTACCGTCGACTAGTGTACCTTTCACCCACTGTACCGTCGACTAGTGTACCCTCCACCCACTGTACCGTCGACTGCTGTACCCTCCACCCACTGTACCGTCGACTAGTGTACCCTCCACCCACTGTACCGTCGACTAGTGTACCCTCCACCCACTGTACCGTCGACTAGTGTACCCTCCACCCACTGTACCGTCGACTAGTGTACCCTCCACCCACTGTACACTCATCCAATGTACCTTCACCTAATATATATATATATATATATATATATATATATATATATATATATATATATATATATATATATATATATATATATATATATATATATATATATATATATATATATATATATATGTCGTACCTAGTAGCCAGAACGCACTTCTCAGCCTACTATGCAAGGCCCGATTTGCCTAATAAGCCAAGTTTTCATGAATTAATTGGTTTTCGACTACCTAACCTACCTAACCTAACCTAACCTAACTTTTTCGGATACCTAACCTAACCTAACCTATAAAGATAGGTTAGGTTAGGTTAGGTAGGGTTGGTTAGGCTCGGTCATATATCTATGTTAATTTTAACTCCAATAAAAAAAAATTGAACTCATACATAATGAAATGGGTAGCTTTATCATTTCATAAGAAAAAAAATAGAGAATATACAATTATTCAAGAAAACTTGGCCTATTAGGCAAATCGGGCCTTGCTTAGTAGGCTGAGAAGTGCGTTCTGGCTACTAGGTACGACATATATATATATATATATATATATATATATATATATATATATATATATATATATATATATATATATATAGTTGTACGTTTATGTAAATATGTATGAATGCATGTACAAATATGTAAATATTTAATTATTTTGAATGTATATCCGAAATGGTTAGGTTGTTGTTGTTGTTTAAGATTCGCTACCCGGAACAAAAAGTTCCAAGTAGCACGGGCTATGGTGAGCCCGTATGGTTAGGTGGATGGATGATGGGATGGTGAGGAACAGTAGTAAAGAGGGCGAGGGATAGAGAAAATCCCATCTATGTCCCTTATATCTGCTGTTCCACCTTTGTCCTCTTTATCTGCTGTACTTTGAACGGGAGAGGGAGTGAGGATGGGGAAGAGGGAGAAGAGGGGTAGAAAGGGAAGAAGGCGAGGGAACAGAGGAAAGAAGAGGAATGCTGGTGGAAAGAGAACGAGAGAGAGGAGAAGAGTTGATGGAGTAGAGGGGGAGGAAAGATGGAGAAGGGGGAGATTTGAAGTGTGAGAGAGAGAGAGAGAGAGAGAGAGAGAGAGAGAGAGAGAGAGAGAGAGAGAGAGAGAGAGAGAGAGAGAGAGAGAGAGAGAGAGAGAGAGAGAGAGAGACAGACAGAGAGAGAGAGAGAGAGAGACAGAGAGAGAGAGAGACAGAGAGAGACAGAGAGACAGAGAGACAGAGAGACCCGGGCTCAGGGGGGTACCCCATCAACCTCTGAGTACCTGTGAGTACCTCACAGGTACTCTCAACTTCACCACCTTCAGAGTACCTGTGACCACACTGAACTCTCACACAAAGTGGACACGTTTGACCACTATTTTGCAGGTAATATACTCTGATGGTGCTTATCCAAAGGGCAGAGTCGTGTGTGTGTGTGTGTGTGTGTGTGTGTGTGTGTGTGTGTGTGTGTGTGTGTGTGTGTGTGTGTGTGTGTGTGTGTGTGTGTGTGTGTGAGAGAGAGCGCTCCACCCCTCGTGTCCGTGTGCTGGCAAGGTCGTGATCGACGCAGCTTACCCCGAGAATTTCTCCCCTAAATCATCCCGGTTCAGATAATTACTTGGTGAAATACCTGGCCTGACCTCCCGCGTCGTTAATACAGGTGAAGAGAAGGTGGAGGTGGAGGGAGGACGCGCAGGAGACGTTGGGGAAAAAGTAAAATTTTTCTCAGAGGAGTGTTCAGAGAGCACGGCTATAAAGTGGGTGTGGATAGGGGCGTGTGTGTGTGTGTATGTACTCGCCTAGTGGTGCTTGCGGGGGTTGAGCTTTGGCTCTTTGGGCCCGCCTCTCAACTGTCAATCAACTGGTATACAGATTCTGGAGCTTATTGGGCTCCAAATTGTGTATGGAGCCTGCTTCCACCACATCAGTGCCTAGACTCTGGCACTGAAAACATTATTTCTTTTGTCTCTGTGGCTCATTTGGGTACTAAGTTTCCACCTGTGTTCCCTTGTTCGTGTTCCATCCGTGCTAAATAGTTTGTGTTAGTCAACCCTGTCAATTCCCCTGAGAATTTTGTAGGGGGTGATCATGTCTTCCTTTACTCTTCTGTCTTCCAGAGGCGTGAATTTCAGCTCCCGTAGCATTTTCTCGTAGCTCATATCTTTCAGTTCTGGGACGAGCCTGGTGGCATACCTCTGGACCTTCTCTAACTTCTTCTTGTGCTTAGTAGGTATGGACTCCAGGCTGGAGCTGCATACTCCAGGATTGGTCTGACATAAGTGGTATACAATGTTCTGAACGACTCCTTACACAAATTTCTAAAAGGCAGTTCTTATGTTGACCAGTCTAGCATATGCCGCTGATGATATCATTTTGATGTGGGCCTCTGGGGACAGGTTCGGTGTGATATCAACCCCCAGATCTTTCTCTCTATTTGACTCGTGCAGGATATCACCTCCCAGATGGTTCCTTGTGTTCAGCCTCCTGCTCCCTTCGCCTAATTTCATTATTTTACACTTTCCTGAGTTGAACTTTAGTAGACATTTTCTAGACCATTCCACCAGTTTGTCCAGGTCGTCCTGTAGTTTCTGTCTATCTTCATCTGGCTTGATTCTTCTCATAATTTTTGCATCAACAGCAAACATTGAGAGGAATGAGTCTATACCCTCTGGAAGGTCGTTTACATATTTCAGAAACAGGATGGGTCCAAGTACAGAGCCCTGTGGGATTCCACTGGTGACATCTCGACACTCTGATGGCTCCCCCCTCACAGTTACTCGCTGTTTCATGTTGCTTAGATACTCCCTTATCCACTGGAGCACCTTACCTTTTACTTTTGCCTGTTTCTCCAACTTTTTAACAGCCTTTTATGGGGTACTGTATCAAAGGCTTTCTGACAGTCTAAGAAAATGCAGTCTGCCCACCCTTCTCTTTCTTGCCTAATTTGTGTTGCTTGGTCATAGAATTCTGTTAGACCTATGTCAGGCACAATTTACCATCCCTGAACCCATGTTGGTGGTGTGTTACAAAGCTATTTCCCTCCAGATGCTCTACGAACCTTTTCCTCACGAAATTCTCCATCGCCTTGCATGGTATACAAGTTAGGGGAAACTGGCCTATAATTCAGTGCCTTTTGCCTGTCACCCTTTTTATATATTGGGACTACATAAGCTGTCTTCCGGCTTTCCGGTAGGTCTCCTGTTTCCAGTGTCCTGTTATACACCATAGAGAGTGGCACGCTTAGTGCTTCTGCACCTTCTTTTAGTATCCACGGTGAGATTCTGTCAGCCCCAACAGCCTTTGTCACATTCAGCTCCAACAGATTCCTTCTGGCCTCATCACTGGTGAGGTCAAATTCCTCCAAGGTTGCTTGGTTTGTCGCCTCCTCTCTTAGTAGAGGGGCTTTTCCTTGCTCTGTTGTAAAGACCTCCTGGAATCTTTTGCTGAGTTCTTCACACACCTCCTTGTGTGAGGTGTGTGAATACACACATATTCATGTGTGTATATAACACGGTGTGTATTATATTAAACACATATAAAATAATTTTGAGGAAATGGAGTAGCTTGAACTCGCAATGTTGTTATTCCCAGACGCCTTAACTGATTGGGCCACGGTGGTACTAACGTTCATCAACCCAGCTCTCTGGGAGGTTGTCCCCGCCCAACCAGGGGCGCGTCGATTGTAAACCCTGGTTGGGCTCCGGTTCGGGGTCTCCAGGACCTCCTAGAGAGCTCAGTAGAGTTATGGGTAGTTGACTTTTGTACCATCGTGGCCGAGTCGGTTAAGGGAGGCGTCTGAGAATCACCACATCGTGAGTTCAAGCTACTCCATTGTCTGAAAATGATTTATATTATGTATGTGTATAGGTGTTGGGGAAACAAATTCGATTCGAACCCATGCCATCCAAGCATGGGTTCGAATCCTGGCCGGGTCAATTAGAGTTCTTAGTGATCTATGGGTTGCGTGTTCCTGCAGCTTTCTCTCTCTCTCTCTCTCTCTCTCTCTCTCTCTCTCTCTCACACACACACACACACACACACACGCATATATATATATATATATATATATACGAACAAGCTTGAATGGTCCCCAAGCCAATATGGGACTACATATATATCTTATTTGTGTAAATCACGAAAATTAACACGTGACGAAAAATGTGAGTGTCAGACCAAGGAGGAAGAATTGAAACAGGAATTTCCTTAAGTACTTTCGTATTTTAATAATACATTTTCAGAAGGAATCCTCCTGAAGATATAATACTGAAGATATAATTCTGAAGATATAATATATTACTTCTATATAGATATAACTTCTTCTATGAAGAATAACAAAAATTATGAAGAAATTATGAAAATATGAAATATATATAAATATGAAATCATAAATGAAAATATATGAAATATATATGACAGATATGAAAAATAATAAAATATATATGACAGATATGAAAATTAATAAAATATATAACTTCTATATGAAGATATAATACATCTTCAGAAGGAATCCTTCTGAAGATGTATTATAAATATACGAAAGTACTTAAGGAAATTCCTGTTTCAATTCTTCCTCCGTGGTCTGACACTCATATATCATATATAAAATACTGAACTTATTTCCGTGAAGGATTCGAACCTTAGAAAGCCAAGCGCATCCTACATACTAACCTAACCAGTACAGTAACCACTCGACCACGACAGATTGTTAAAAAGGTTGGGAGCCAGAAGGCTCACCCCCCCCCCCCACAACAACACCAGTCAAGGCAAGAGATCACCTGTTCCTTTTCATCAAATCACTCACTATTGGAGAAAACTATTTTTCTCCAATAGTCACTATTGATTTATATATATTGATTTGATAATAGTCAAATGTCCAACACAAGATTGATTGATTGATGAAGCTTAAGCCACCCAAGAGGTGGCACGGGCATGAATAGCCCGTAATCCAACACAAGGTTGTTGTTGTTATAGATTCAGCAACTGGGAACAAAAAGTTCCAAGTAGCACGGGCTATGGTGAACCCGTAGTGGACTTACCTGGCACAGGAGCGGTGTTGTAACTGAGTTACAAACACAAGATTGATAAAGATTAAGCCATCCAAGAGGCGGCACGGGCATGAATAGCCCGTAATCAAACACAAGGAGAAATCTAGACATTTATAAGTATGGATACACCTCACTTTACGATTCACCTTAATGGTAGGGCGCGCCGAAGGATAGGGTGAGGTGATAGTTGCCTGACTCCGGCTTCTAGCTGTCCGCCAGGTCTTACATCTTCCCTCTGGGTCAATGGAGGACCATCAAACAGCTGTATGCTCGATGCCGAGTTCATGTGGATGTTGATTACTGGTTTCCTTGAGTCATCCAGGTGAGTATTATTTCCTAAAGTCATCCAGGAGCACTGTCACGACACCGAGGCCCAGCACCAACAGTCTGATGAACCCCAGAACACATACAACTTCAATGCGTCTAAAACAGGTTAATGGATCAGGGATACCCAACTGACACTAATATTTATCGTTGCCAGACTATACATTATGACACGAGTAATTAAACCCCAGTTATTGGTTAATGGGGATAGGGGTTAGTTGGGGGGGGGTTAGTGGGTGTAGGCGTTAGAGGGGGTAGGGGATAGTGTGGGGTAGGGGAGCTGAGTGGTCTCGGGGCATCAGCCACACTCACACCCGCCAACACTGGAGTCTCGCGCGGGAATTCGTCGAGTCACTTCATGGAGTAACATGTTGCCAAAATGTTTCAGTTGGTTTAGTGCATTTTCTGTTCAATTCGTTAGTAGAGATTAAGATGTATATACAACACTTTTTAGTGAATGTATTCACCTATTTGTGCCTTGAGGATTGTTGTGTTTTAGCTCTTGTGCCCCGTCTTTCCAACAGCTGGTTGTCTAATATGGCACCCGAGCTATTTTCTCTATTATTTAAAATTCTTGAGGTTATCTTGAGATGATTTCGGGGCTTAACGTCCCCGCGGCCCGGTCCTCGACCAGGCCTCCACCCCCAGGAAGCAGCCCGTAGCAGCTGTCTAACTCCCAGGTACCTATTTACTGCTAGGTAACAGGGGCATCAGGGTGAAAGAAACTCTGCCCATTTGTTTCCGCCTCCACCGGGGATCGAATCCGGAACCTCGGGACTACGAATCCGAAGCGCTGTCCACTCAGCTGTCAGGCCCATTGGCCAATTACTGACCATAACCAGGATGCAACCCACTAAAGCTGTTTAAACTTCCAGGTACCTATTTCCTGCTAGGTTAACAAATGTATCAGGTGAAGGAAACATTGCCTAAGCGTTTCGGTTCTGTCGCTGGTGACTGAACCTGTGATTCTTGGTGATTAGGCGACGGTGTAGCCCACTCACCCTCACTCGGTTGTACTCACCTAATTGTATTTGTGAGTCATGAGTCACGACTCTTGGGTCCCCGTCTCTTAACGCTTATAATCGACTGGTGTATACACGTGCCAGAGCCTTTTGGGCTCTATTATATCTACAGTTTTGGTTACATAGATCAAGGCTCGCGTTGATCACCAATAACGCCAGCTTTTAATTAAAACGACTAAATTGAAACACTGGAATATATACCGTCAGAATATTACAAAAAAATAAACAGAAGATATATTAAGAAACAGCCGTTATATTTTGGGGTATGGAACACCGGCCGCTTTGACTTAAATTAAACCTTATCACAGTAATTCCAAAGTTTTATTCTCTGTCCAATTCTAATCCGGATTCTGGTTCCCCGCACCCAACTTCATTACTTTGCACTTGATAAAATTGAACTCAAGTAGCCACTTGAGATATTATATTTTCATTTTGTCCAGGTTCTCTTGCAGCCTTCCATTATATTTATTCTCATCATTTTTGCACCATCAGCAAATATTAAGAGTAATTAATCTATTCTCTCTGGTGTGCCGTTTACATGGATGAGGAATAATATCGGTCCCAGAACTGACCCTTGTAAAACGCCACTGGTAACATCCCTCCACATAGAGGTTTATCCTCTCACCGTGACTCTCCGTTTTCTGTTGCAGAGGTACCCCCTGTATCCACTGGAGTACCTTCCCCTGTCATTCCTGACTGTTCCTCCATTTTGTGCACTAGTGTCCTGTGGGGTACTGTCTTGAAGGCTTTCTGACAGTCCAAGAATGTGCCATCCGCCCGCCTTTTCTGCCTTGTCTGATCTCCGTTGCCCGTTTATCGAACTCCACTAAATTTTTGAAGCAAGATTTGCCATATCTGAAAGTATACTACTGGTGTATTTTAAAGTTCCTGCTCTCTAAATGTTTTACTAGCCTCTTTCGTATGATATTTCCCACCACCTTGCATGGTGTGACAATATGGGACACAGACCACTAGATTAATGCCTTCCATCAGTTTCCTTTTTGTATATTGGCACTACACTGGCTGTCTTCCAACTCTCTTGTTGCCAATGACTTGCTATATATTATAGTAAGCGGCCAGCACAAGGATTCCGCCAAAAGGGGAGTAAACATTATAAAAAAAGCATCACCAAATATACCTAAACACTATGTACAGGTAATTATTTACAACAGATATACACCAAGACATTTATACACCGCCGATAACACCTTACTTGTCACTTTCACTCAGAACACCACAAAAACCTCTGCGATCTCTATCACGGCGAGTCCTCCAGCTAGCACAACACTCAGGGCTCCTTCCCTGTGTGCCCCTCTCAGGTACTTACGCCAGGAGTCCACTTTTCTAATAATTCACAGACCAGGGGCCAGATTCACGAAGCAGTTACGCAAGTACTTACGAACGTGTACATCTTTCGTCAATCTTTGATGGCTTTGCTTACATTTATACAGCAGTTTACAATTATGAAAACTTGTCAATCAACTGTTGTTATTATTATAAACCGCCTCCTGGTGTTTCCGAGATCATTAACTGTTTAATAATTGTAAACAAAGCCGCCAAAGATTGAGAAAAGATGTACATGTTCGTAAGTGATTGCTTAACTGCTTCGTGAATCTCGCCCAGTCCACCATCTTGCACAGTATTCCCACAGGGTCTCACCAGTCACTCTACCAACACTGGCTAACCTCCTCTCAAGGCTTCACAACAAGCAAGTCTTGACCCATTGAACCGACGGACGTTCACGCCGTCTACGAACACAACGTCCCGGGCCATCCCGGGACACCTTGTTCCAATACCAGTAGCTCACTGACTACCAATAGACAGTTCACGGCCTTCAAAGAACAGGCCGTTCTTGTTTCGACTGAAACAAGCCTAGTGTTCAGGCGATGAGTCACAATAACGTGGCTGAAGTATGTTGACCAGACCACACACTAGAAGTTGAAGGGACGACGACGTTTCGGTCCGTCCTGGACCATTCTCAAGTCGATTGTGAGAATGGTCCAGGACGGACCGAAACGTCGTCGTCCCTTTAACTTCTAGTGTGTGGTCTGGTCAAGCCTAGTGTTCCTGAGGACTGCCCTGGCTGACCACTCCTGGTCGACTGCTTTCCGCCGTCCAGTGTACCTCTTACATCACCTCACGAGGGAAGAAAATCATACAGTTGGAGGAAACTATCTCTGTTTTAGTGAGACCACAACCTTCCACCAGAGAACACAGAAAATGAGTCTGCTGCATTAATGCCATTAACATCGTAACAAACATAACAGGCGATGAGTCACAATAACGTGGCTGAAGTAATCGACTTGAGAATGGTCCAGGACGGACCGAAACGTCGTCGTCCCTTCAACTTCTAGTGTGTGGTCTGGTCAACAAACATAACAGACTAGTATAAAAAAGTATGACCTTCACAAGGCATCACCAAGTACCAGATGCTGAAGACATATATAACATGACAACTTCCAAGTCAGCTCTGTAATGGATAACCCGACACAAATTGTGCATTCCTGTCCACAGTCTTATCTAAAGTTGTTAGACCTGACAGCTGAGTGGACAGCGCCTCGGATTTGTAGTCCTGAGGTTCCGGGATCGATCCCCGGTGGAGGTGGAAACAAATGGGCAGTTTCTTTCACTCTGAAGCACCTATTCACTTAGCAGTAAATAAGTACCTGGGCGTTAGACAGCTGCTACGGGCTGCTTCCTGGGGAGAGTGTGTAACAAAAAGGAGGCCTGGTCGAGGACCGGGCCACCGAGACGCTAAGCCCCGAAATCACCTCAAGATAGCCTAACAAAAATAAAGATAAACTTCTAGTAAGAAGCGAAAATAATGTACTTCACACAACGCAGTTCATTAAGACTCTCCAACGCGTCTGAGAGTATTCTGCATAAATATAAAAAATTACATAACCCCTATTTAGCTTCTCTACAAGTTCCTCCCTGAAGAATAACCTCAGGAGGACGGGCTGGACAACCAACTAGATATTTATTGGACACAAACAGAGCAATTTTTACACCACCTTATCCCCGAAATTACACAAAATTGCAGCACGCATTCAGGCAAGCGACTGCCAACCTAAACATTCTGTCACTGCGACAATTCAAAAATCTTAAAACAAAAATGAAATGTTAAATCATTGCTGTGGACAGCTGCACTGAAAATGTGCCTTAAAGTTTCGTTTTACTATTTATAATTTTCCCTTTTCATGTTTTAATTATTGGCTGATGAACGTTAGTGTTTACTTTGATTAAATTCTACTGAAAATTTATATTTGTACGAAACAATGTGTGTGAAGAGCGTCCAGGTGATCGTGTCAAGGCATTATGTTGATGCCATTATAACCTGCCTCACCTTACTCGCCACTGCTAAGTCAGTGGACCTGAATACAAATTAAGAGAAAATATATGTATGTACTTCTCGCAAAGTAATGAAATTATTTATCTTTATTTCCCTTTATTTGTGCCAATCTGGTTACTTATGAGCGTTTGATAAGGATTTTTTTTATGTATGGCTTGTGGATTGTCTTTTAAAATGCTCTATTAAATAGAAGACCTTATTATCAATTTCATTATAGAACTTACTGGTAATACATAAATATTATTACAAAAGTTGTCAGTTAAATACAAATTGCATTGGGTGTAAGTATCAGTTCCAACTTTCACTGATAGTTTTAACTCAGAGCGAACGTTCAGTATTACTTGTGTTAGTCTTAAATTAGCGTTGACTCGACATTTCTGAACGTAGCTTGCGCGCCACCTAATAGGGTCATAACAGAGGGCAAAGTATGAGACTTCTCATCGACTTGAGAATGTGGTCCAGGACGGACCGAAACGTCGTCGTCCCTTCACCTTCTAGTGTGTGGTCTGGTCAATATGAGAGGAGTTCAAGTACAGCTGACAGTGGTGGGTACCACACTATGTTTGTCTCGCACTGGCGAAAGGATGAAGAGGCAAGAATTATGAAAATCGAAAGTATGGTATTCTGCTGAAATGAAAGTATTTTCAATACACTTGTTCTTCCAAACTTTGGCGCTCTGGCCGTCACGCAAACACTTTGAGTACCGCTATTTTCACGCTATCGACCAAGGCGCAAACAATCCGGCGCTTTGATTAAATGATTGATTGACTGATTGATGAAGATTAAGCCACCCAAAAGGTGGCACGGGCATGAATAGCCCGTAAGTCGAGGCCCTTTTGAGCCATTATCAGTATCAATAGATGATACTGGAGATCTGTGGAGGTGCGACCGCACCCTACGTGAAGGGAGATGTCTCCCGTGTTGATTAAATTAAAAGCACCGCAATATATATTCTTCGACTAATGATCAATCAAGCGCCATAGAAGGTGGTGGGTTGCGTATAAGTTTCTAGTTAGGCAAATCCGCTTCAGATTTGACGCTTTTCAAATCGCTGGAGCGGCCTGAGCCCACACAACGCGCCCTCTCTAATAATACATCGCATTTTGATGTACAAATTCCCAACATCAAAATATAAATCATAGCAGTTCGTAAAATTTACATGATGTCCCGTTTTTTATTCGTAGGTCCTCGATTAGGTTAGGTTCGGGCAATTTAGTACGTCAGTTTAGTGACTTAACAACTCGGGAGGCGGACTAATTGATAACCTTCGTCTTGAAGTTCTAGATATTCTCTAGTGACTGTTTCAGCTAATAGACGCTAAGGTCTAATGGGAAGATAGGAATTACCAAATCGTCCTTTTGGCCAAACAATTCTTCCCATTAGAAAGTACCAGCCTAGTGAAGCACTTTTCCTACTGTTTATGAAAGGTGGACAGATTTTTCTACTTTGTTTATAAAGGGTGGACAGATATAAACAGAATGACAGAAAAGCTTGCAAATAGAAAGGGAGATAGAGGGAAAAAAATAGAACGATAGACAGACAGACAGGTAAACAGATGAAATACTTCGGGATTGCGTTATCACCGCTAGACTTAAATACATAGAATTTCCTAGTCATGGCCCATGAGATGGATGGCTGGGGTAACTGCCTCAGAACACTACTGCCTTCTGTTTGACTGTGGGCTGAAGGTCCGCAGTACAGCAAAGACCACCACAACGTTTTCTACAACCTCTGTAAGTATATTGTTTCCTTTTTGGTAGGGAACAGTTTTGCTGGAATGTTCAAGGAATTAAATTGTCATTTTCATACAATTGTTTGGTTTCTCTATCAACATTATTTTGTCTTTTTCTCTCTGTTTTCTACCTATTTCTTATCCTCCTCTTTAATTCTCGTTATGTCTGATGTTAGGTTTAAGGCCTATCAGCCTCTGGATTGCTATTAAGGTCGTAGCATTTACTGACCAATAGGCAGGAATAATTTAGCCCTGTACATAGGCCTGGACTAAAATAAACCCACAATGAATATACACCAAGAAGATGAATACACCGTGGTGTATATTTTTTATGTATTCTAATTTCTTTATTTATTATTACTTTTCGCAGCCTTCTTTCTTTCAACAGTTAAACTTTGACCGCTCCATTTCCTATTATATTGGATTAAACTGCCTCATCGCTCTTTTTACTCGGCTTCGGCCCTTAATATGTTACCCAGTTAACAAAGCCTTTTTCTTTACACGTTATCTTGAAATGATTTCGGGGCTTAGGGTCCTCGACCAGACCTCCTTTTTGTTACACCCCTCCCATTAAGAAGCCCGTAGCAGCTATCTAACGAAAAAGAAACTTTTTGTCCATTTGTTTCCGCCTCCACCGGGGATCGAACCCGGAACCTCAGGACTACGAATCCGAAGCGCTGTCCACTCAGCTGTCAGGCGCCCCACGTGGTACAGAAGCAGACTACTTCTGTTTCCTATTATTAAACTGAGAGCTTTCCCTTCCCAGAGCTCATGGTAAGCTTTATCCTTCTAATTTTCCCTGGAACACAACCCGCCAATCGATTAAAAATACTGTATATAATTACTGGCGAAATATAATTACTAAACAAAGGCAAAAACAGGCGATCTATCAGTGAAAGGTGAACCCTGCATCTCGGTGTATAGTTTACTTTGACATATATTGTTGCTCATTGATCTGCAAGTAATTGTGGTTGCATTATTAACTCTCCAGGTGTTGATAGGCCATCTGCTCAACACCAAACCTGGTGGCATACAGTTGCAGAACAGTTATGAATTGCAATTCAAACATTTCTTCCTGACCAGAACTCGAAGCCAGACCAAGTCGCTGGAGAGGCGCGTGGCGAGAGGTTACACATAATCCATCTAATACTTCTTTACCTGAACGCAGAACATTCGTGTATCATCTCAGAGCAAAACCTGTAATATGTCGTTTGTAATTAATGTATCTGCTTATTAACTCAATATTTGGTGATTAGTCGCATCACATTCATGTACATTATTCAAACATTTTATATCTGGAAGACTATGGATTTGCAATCCATCCTCCTGAAATGATAATACTTTTTTTTAACTATATGTTGGTTGTACCAATATGTAGTAAAGGAATCCGAGTAACCCAATTGTTGTATTAATTTTTATTGTCTGGAAAAAATAAAGCTAAAAACCAAACATAAATATTCCAAGGCCTAGTATAGCACATATATATACTATATGAGGCTTCAGGTAGTGTGCATTAGGCCTTAGATGGTTGGGTTAGGCTTTATTAGAAACACATTAAAAACTGTTATCCAAATTCGTGTATCCAAATTCAGTAATACAAAAGTCTACTTTCTGGTGGTCCATCATAACATACTTGTTCATTCGACCACATAGTTACTGTAAAAACTTTCCTTTTAGGAGGATTATCTGGGATTTTGATAAAAGAAATTTGGCAAAGCTTTGCTCGAATGCAGTGTTTTGTAAACATTAAACAAGTGACGTTAAGATAAAAGAGAGAGATATACAACGAGAAAAAAGTTAGACAGACAACAGTAATATAGTCAGGAATATGTCAAGAGAAAGAAATATATAAAGAAAACACGAAAATTAGATATATAAATTTGAGTATTAGAACATGTGAGTGCATGCGATAGAAAATGGGAATTGAAATGAAACGAAGAAAATAATAAATAAATGGCACAGAATGTTGCAGGGAAAACTAAATAACAAATATATTTTTTGATTAAGCTATAAAAAGATGAACGAAATCTAAACATTAATTAATGGTTACAAGAAACAGCTCCGTTATAACCTAAGAAAACGATAGTTTGCATTTACATAAAAACATAGTTGCAGCCAACGCAGTGTAAGAAGCTTAATTTGAAGCTTAGAAGAATGAAATATCGCTTCATTCTACATGGCAACCGAGACGTAGCCCAGCTTCTGTGCCAGATAAATCCACTACGGGTTCACCATATCCCGTGCTAACTTTGGAACTTATGTTCTAAGGAGCTAAATCTAAAACAACATGCATGGCAACCTGGACTCCCCTAACAGTGAACATCGGACCTCAAAGAAATATAAAAATAGACTGAATGATCGCTGGTTGAGCATCATGTTCCCTGGGAAACCCTAGAGCAGGGACCGATCCTCACTGGTTCCAGGGGGACCCTTCACTAGGGATGGACCCTTCCTGGTTCCAGGGGAACCCTTGAGCAAGGATCGGGGACCGATCCTCACTGGTTCCAGGGGGACCCTTCACTAGGGATGGACCCTTCCTGGTTCCAGGGGAACCCTTGAGCAAGGATCGACCCTCATTGGGGACTCTAAGACAGGATCCGACCCTATAGAAGGGACCTACCCTACCTGGGCCTTGGAGGACCCTCGAGCAGGCACCTTGGCTCCTGGGGGACCCCTGGAGCATTGACCGACTTTCCCTAGCCCTTGGGGGACTCTTGAGCAGGGACAATCCCACCCCTAAACCCAGGTAGACCCTATAGTTCGAATTTTGCAATGTTCATCTTCACTGTACACCTCACTATATACACGGCCATCGACACACAGTCAACAACAGTGTACGTTTCTCTTAAGTAAGAACGAACCTTAATACACGCGATGTTCATTACACAAGTCCTCACTCTACACGACGACATCGCAAACGATCAGTCACGACACACGGTCTTAGATACACACGCTCCTTACTATAGACGAGTCATTATACACGTTTTCACCAATGTGAATCTTCTCACTGAACGTGATTTTCACCTTGGGATAAATAGAACTAAGAACGTGCATTGGGAATACTATCCCAACAATAGTCGACTCTTCAGGATCCCTGTGGTGTTTATCAGACCCAGAATTTCTTGGTTAATGGATTATTTTCTTGGTTAATTTTCCTACAAACAAAAAATAGCATTTCGTTTGTTTAGAGGGACCCTCAGCGGCACCTTGGGAGCGGAGCTCTCCCTGTTATAGTCTATGATCTCTAGTTGGAGTTCCATTACCGTCATGTTAAATTTTGTTGAATTCCTTTAACCGGTTTTCAACCCGTCCTCGACTCAAATCCATTACATCCAGCGGTCGACCCCAAAGACGCATGCATAAATTTTTACATGCTGTTCATTCAAAACCGGAATTTTTTCAAATATAAATTACTATTATAATATATTAATATATTGTGCATATACAGGCATAGGTTAGGTTAGATGTTTAGGTTCTATTGGCGATTATTTGTATTTGTAGTACGTGGGTGAAGCATTTACAGCGTTGTGGTTCGAACAAAATTCGTCAGTGAAGCACTTGTTCCGGAACTGTTCGAACTAAATCAGTTGTGAGTCGTGTGTAAACCGTTTTTTATTCATAAACAGGGGGTTTGGCGGGTGGATGGAATCATTTTTTGGATCTTTGTTAGGAGGACGGGCTGAGACACCTGCCCTTAGTAGACTTCCGGGTTGGTTGGCTTTTCAGCCCGTCCTCCAAACAAAGACCTAAAAGTGATTCCATCCACCCGCCAAACCCCCAGGTGTTTATGAATAAAAAACGGTTTACACACGACTCACAACTGATTTAATTCGAACACTTCCGGAACAAGTGCTTCACTGACGAATTTTGTTCGAACAACAACGCTGTAAATGCTTCACCCACATACTACAAATAAAAAATAATCGTCAACAAAACCCAAAACACCTAACCTAACTTATGCCTATATATGCACAATATGCTAATATATTATAATATTATTTTTTTATATTTGAGAACATTCCTGTTTTGAATGAACAGCATGTACAAATTTATGAATGCGTCTGTGGGGTTGACCGCTGGATGTAATGACTTGAGTCGAGGACGGGTTGGGTATCTGGGATTGATCAGAATGCAGGTTCGAGTCACTCCAGTGCCTCAAAATGATTTTCATTGATATATCATGCCATTGTGATTATATATATATATATATATATATATATATATATATATATATATATATATATATATATATATATATATATATAATATATATACATATGATGACCAAACCACCCATCAGAAAGTGAAAGAACGACGACATTTCGGTCCGTCGTGGATCATTATTAAGCCGTGTTAAAGAAAATATGAAGGTACAGGCAAACATAAGGTAAGAGAGTGAGGTGAGGCGCAGGTAAGAATAAGTCAGGAAAATGATCCAAGTAGCGTAGGCAATAGAGGCTGAGATTCCCGCTCCTGTCGGTACCGGTATAATAAACAACAATGATGATGATACTAATATTGTTAACTGAGGTTGGCACGCACAAAGTTGATAGCTGAAGGCCAGTTGCTTCGAGCCGCCTGACCTTATAAGGAACCTTATATGCAACTGGGTACAAGAGGAGCTGTTGCAGGAGCAGTTGCGTGTAGCGGCAGCAACAGGAACGCCCGTAGCTAGTGAGCTCTTCCGGTGCTTTACCCTTGTGACGTAAGCCCATGAAAAACCCGGCGAAGGTGCCGGATCTTCGGGTTATCTACCGAGCGGACACCTACCTGAGAGCGGGTCACGGGCGGTGGCTGACCCGTGCGTCTCTCTCTAGGTCTACCTTGAGGTGGTTCCGGTGGTCCGCCGTCCTCCTCGCTCCCTCCAGTCCCACACACCCGTACTGCTGTCCTGCCGTGGGTACGGCCGTCAGGGTCAGATCGGGTTGTGGGAAGTTATGAGACATGTATTAATAGAGGTTTAGTTAAACACAGATACCTGCTAACTATTGAATCACTGCCAATGTTGCAATTAACATAACCAAAATATAACTGTTGATCACCAGAATGTCAATGTCGATTCCAACCCCGAAATCATTGTTGATTTTACAAGAAAATCGCCGTTGTAAGCATTTAGTATTACTCTTAACCCTACAAATTGTTACTATTTTCAAAAGGTCCGCTAGAAGCGTTGAATGCTGGCTCCTAATCCTCGCATTTCAAACTGTTAGTGGTTTAATGAATAATGTGTTCTTCCCCATGTTTTTATCATTTTCTTATTATTTGAAGCGATGTACAGTATTTATTAATAATTATTAAGCTGGAATTGTTTTTCCTAATATCTTTGACTCATTGAAATCCCATCGTTCAGCTTGTCCCCAAAGCCTGTGTTCAATTTATCAATTTGCTTTTGAACTTTATACATCATTGTCGTTTGTGTCCCTTTTATTCTTTCCTGCAGTATAATGTGTCTTTTTAACATATCTAAATCTTGATTTTAAAATAGTTTAGAGTCGGGGTTAGAGCCTATGGACCTCTAGTGGTTATTAAAAGCCATGACAAAAGTTTACCGACCGTCCAACAACTATACTTCCGTCCTGAATACACTCGAAAATTTAAGTTAAATTCATTGTATATATTTAGAATGACAAATTACACTTTTTAATTCAGATATATAAATACAACGGGCTATTCATGCCCGTGCCACCTCTTGGGTGGCTTAATCTTTACCAATCAATCAATGTTTTCATCTTCATCCTACTTTGCTCTGATGAAGGCGAAATAGGCGAAAACGCGTTAAGCATTTCTCTATTTTTCAAATGTGTTTTTTTTTCCGCATACTTGGATCAGTGTTTTGTGAACATTGTTGCATATAAATACAAATATAGACACTGCTAAGCGAATTTGTAAACGTGGGCTGCACACTCAATGTTGTCTCCCAAGGTGTAGTGGGCTCGAAGATTTCCCTTGACTAATTTTCTTATGGTTACCCAGACATTTGCCAGGTTAGTGAACGTGCAGACATGCAGACAGACTCTTCTCATTATGTCAACTCTCAGGTCTTTCACCTTCCTTCTTCAGTGTTCTTATGGTCTTCTCACGCCATTTACTCTCACTACCGTTGCAGTCATTTTCGTACGTCACTCCCATTACTTCAACTCCGTTTGTTTTCACTCATGTTATTCCCACTCCCGTTGTTTTTATTACCCGTTATTCTTTGTTTTCACTCATGTTACTCCCAGTCCCGTTGTTTTTATTCCCGTTATTCTAACTTCCATTACTCACATAACTCTTTTTTTCCTATCACTTCTCATTCCACATAACTTTGCATTTATCCGTTTTAAAATATAGTTACCATGTCTCAAAACATCTCTGGAGAATCCTGGTGAATTTACATCACACCGGAGACCTTTTTGATAATTCCTCCCAGCACCACCTCATCCGCACACAGACCTGAAGGCGCCTTCTACCAACCAGATGTTCAGCGCTGCTTTGTTTAACACCAAACCCTGTCTCTCTGAACAACTAGAGAATATACACATTTCAGGTAGAATCAACTTGGAACACTGTAGAACTGAGCGAAAGAAATGATAATGTACATATTAGATTGCTGGGTTACTTCTTATCTTAAAAGATATAAGATTAAACCAGTGAAAATGTTCATTCTTCGAGCAGATGAGTGTGGCCAGCTAAATATATGTATTATGCGTGACCTTCGCATTAACTGAACATATGCCCAAACACGAAACTACTCAACATTACCAAATAAAAATAACTTGTTTTTTTAAACAAATGAAGTACTATAAGTATTCAGTGAAGGCAATTAAATACATCATCTAAATGATAAACATGTATAATGAAGACAAATAACTTCAATCAATGGTTATAACGTTAAAGTATACCTGACGAGTACTATTAATGCAAATTAAAATACTTTGGAGTACAGTAAACTTAACGTATTTGCTGGTGTATACGACACACTTATTTTAAAATCATACTTCTTTTTTATATTATAAGTACGGATCATCATACATATAATGATAGTGATCTTCAAGTGGTTTTTGTAGGGAAAAATGTATGATTTCGTGCATGAAAATACAATATATACTTGGTGGTGGACTACAACGTGCATCCATCACACAAGCAAATACAATAATCAATATTAGAGAATAATTAATAGTGCAATTAAGGACTATTGAAAGTGACGTCCACGTGAAAATTAAAACAAATGAATTGGTGACACGTGGGAGACATCTGTGCCACGTGTGAGACAGCTGTACCACGTGGGAGACAGCTGTACCACGTGGGAGACATCTGTGGTGGCCAGGTCGACCTGACCGCCGGATGGTGACCCCAACACCGGGTCATAACCCGGGCATCGAGTCGGCACGAGCTCCCAACACCTGAGTGGTGCAACCATTTAGGGTCGACCCGTGTACTGCCAGATTATTATCGTGGATAATAACATTTAATTCACTTGGACCATTTTAGCCCCGAACCGTGGAAAACAGCAGTCCGCAGTCCTACCAACCAAGGTACGAGCCCACCCGCACTCTCAATGAAGGAAAATACCAGATACATTTAACTGGTACTTTAAACTTTCTATCGGGTACCGCTCAATTGCAAAGATGTTAGATGAGCCATGTCTTAATCAAATATATATATCGCAATCCTCAATATCGTAGTGTTAAACAAATTCCATCACTTGGACCATCAGAACCTCGAACCATGGACCACAGAAGCAGCACGATATTGTGGTTTACAATTTGTATGACTAGGAGAAGGATCACCTCCATACTCAAGAGGATTTAAGAAATATAGCGTGTAACTCACGCTATATCCCATTCCTCCACGAGCGATTTTCATGAAGTCTGAAATTAATTCGGAATGAAATCGAGAATGAGATGTCCGTAGAGTGTGAAGTTTACCTGTGTAATATTAATCCAGTTGGCATGAGGTACCTGGAGCTTTGCAATTACTTCATTCACTCTCGAATTCTTGAAGATATCCTCATATTGCACCCAAAATATGCCAGTGCAGGCTACTAAACATATGGCCCTGTATGACTAACCATCCTGCGAGATGGGGACTTTTATTACCACTGCTACCTTATTCAATCTTGTGTTGATGATATCCTCAAAATGCATCCGGAGTCTGCCAGAGCAGACTGCTTATCACATGCCTCTGTATGACTAACCATCCTGTGTGATAGGGATTTCTTAGCATCACGTAGTTAGCTTCTTTGACACACTGTACTCCACTTCATATAGTCTAGGGCAGCTGCACAAATGGAGATGTACCTCATGTATTAATAAAAAAAAAACTAAACATCCAAAGTTTGCCAGTGATCACATGGACCTATATGACTAAATATCCTGTGTGATGGGGATTTTTAGCATCACGTAGCTAATTCTTGACACACTCTGTACTCCTCTTCATATAGTCTAGGGTAGCTGCATAAATGTAACTGTAATAACAACAATCCTAATAATAGCACTGTGGCTACACCGTTGGCTCAGCCCAATCGTCAACAGGACGGATTGCAGCAGCATGTAGGTTTTACAGAAAAAAATACTTGCACACAGACTATCAGTGTCAGATTAAACAATTAGTTGACCTCTACACAAACAGAACTCTGTGCATTACAACTAGTTACTAATAAATTAAATAGACACAGAAGGAATAATATTTTGTGCTCTTCAAACAATTAAAAAATTTTCCTTTTAAAACGATCGACAGTAAGAGTCTCATAATTGTAATTATAAATAACCTGATCTCTGCACAGAATAAAGGGTTTAGAATTTTTGTTTATGGATATCATCTCACATAAATTTGGCTGCAATGTCTTGTGTCATTATAGTAATATTTATGTGAGATGGCATCCAAACAAAAGAGATTTTAAACCCTTTATTTTGTGTAGCGATCAGGTTATTTATATTTGCAATAATGAGACTCTTACTGTCAATCGTATAACTCACGATAATGACAAGACATTGCAGCCAAATTAGCATGTAACAAGAATTAGTTGATTTAGACCTAGGTATCCCATCTTTATTGTCAATATGACATATTGTTAAGGGAATAAGAGACCCATACAGTTGTTTCAAATAAAAATGGAATAGCATGCCAGGGATCACATTCACACCCCCACGACGATTATTGAACTGCCCGCCGGCTACACAGCTAAATATTTATAAACAAACACTTAAAAAAATCTTGTAGTAATATACATTATTATTCACTGACGTCGGGGAAATTAACGGAAATTTTTTGCTTTTCATGCTTTGCCCATAGTCGCATATACCAAACGATCCTGCAACAGCTATAAAGGATTCCCAAGTCACATCTGTGGCTCTCCGCCTCGCTGCCCCAATCCACACCGAATACAGGTGTATTTGCGGCGAGGCAGAGGCCGACAGGTACGGACGGCATGGCCTTCTCTGCCACAGGACAGGAGGATGGCATGCAAGACACGGCGAAGTTAACGACATTATTAAGAGAAGCCTTACTACAGCCGGTTGTCCAGCAGAGAGAGAGCCCCTTTACCTAATGCCCCGTAACTCTGATGAGCCTGTCGGTCTCCCAGACGGGATCACGGTAAACCCCTGGAAGAATGGTAAACAATTGGTGTGGGAGTACACTTGTGTTTCAACTTTAGCCAACACCTATGTTGACTTCAGTGCTGCACAGGCAGCAGGTGCCAATCACCGGGAAGCAGCCAAGTCGCGTAAATACAAACCTTGAGCACCACTACAATTTTGTCCCCATTGCCTCACAGACACTTGATGCCTGGCGTAAAAGTGCTGCTAGTTTTTTTAAGGAACCGGGGTCCAGGCTAATTTAAACAACTAGAGACCCTGGAGCCGCCAGTTTTCTCTTTCAGCGCCTTAGTATGGCGATCCAGAGAGGAAATGCTCACTGCATCCATGGTTCCTGCCCGCCATCTGAGGAGCTGGAGGAGTTCTACAACTTGAGACAAGTAGCCTTGTATACCCTGCATGTAACCAATGTTGTAACCCTTTTTGTGTAATGAAATTTTAAAATAAAGTTAGATATATACACACATACAAAAAGAATAGGGGTGGTAGGAGAAGAAAATATCAGTGTTCAATGAGGATCCACAAGGTCTTCTCTGAGTACTTTTTATTTTCTTCTCCGAGGCTATGGGTCCCTACACTTGCACCAGAGGTATATATATATATATATATATATATATATATATATATATATATATATATATATATATATATATATATATATATATATAATATATATATAATATATATATATATATAATATATATATAATATATATATATAATATATATATATATATATATATATATATATATATATATATATATATATATATATATATATATATATATATATCACATTCACATTATCATTGTCACATTCTTAATCACGTGTTTATTTTCGTGATATACACATATATATATATATATATATATATATATATATATATATATATATATATATATATATATATGCGGAGCAACAAAAAACTACACAAAATTGAACAAGGAAATTTCAAGTCACTAAATCTAATGATGTAAAAAAGTACACGAAAAATGAAAATTATTTTCAAGGATTGAATATAACCAGCTTAGTTGGCGTCTCATGGAGGTAATCCTGTTTTTCAACTTGGTGTACACTGCAATAGAAGAAAACATTTCCCCAAAAAACGAGAAAAAAGCTCATATGAAATTTGCATTATAACTATTAGGCAAGAGAAGGAAACCTCAAAAATGTGTTATTGTATACAGAAATGAGCAGTCTGGTGCAGATACAGTCTGCCCTTATCAACGACACTCCATCTTCATCGACAATGGCTAAATGTTAATTTCAAGCAGCCGGCAAACCCCCTGTTTATGAATGTAAAACGCTTTACAAACGACTCACAACAGATGACGTTCGAAGATTTCTCGAGCAGTGCTTCGTTGACGACCTCTGTTGGAGCCACAACGCTGCAGATGCTTCACCCACGTACTTTAAATATAAATAATCGCCAACGGAACCTATACACTTAACCGAATCATATATATATATATATATATATATATATATATATATATATATATATATATATATATATATATATATATATATATATATATATATATATATATATATATGTCGTACCTAGTAGCCAGAACTCACTTCTCAGCCTACTATGCAAGGCCCGATTTGCCTAATAAGCCAAGTTTTCATGAATTAATATATTTTCTCTAATTTTTTTCTTATGAAATGATAAAGCTACCCATTTCATTATGTATGAGGTCAATTTTTTTTATTGCAGTTAAAATTAACGTAGTTATATGACCGAACCTAACCAACCCTACCTAACCTAATCTAACCTATCTTTATAGGTTAGGTTAGGTTAGGTAGCCGAAAAAGTTAGGTTAGGTTAGGTTAGGTAGGTTAGGTAGTCGAAAAACAATTAATTCATGAAAACTTGGCTTATTAGGCAAATTGGGCCTTGAATAGTAGGCTGAGAAGTGCGTTCTGGCTACTAGGTACGACATATATATATATATATATATATATATATATATATATATATATATATATATATATATATATATATATATATATATATATATATATAACTTAAATATAAAATATTAAAATATAAATGAGAACCTATTTTAACACACAATAGGTCAAAATTGAGGAATTCATATTTTGAGGACGGCCGCATCTTGATCTAGCCCGGACTGAGGACGGGTTGAAATAATTCACCCACGAATTCAAATAATTGCAAACAGAACCTAAACACCTAACCTACGCTTAAATATGCAAATGTATAATAATATTATTAACTTATATTTCAGAAAACTGCAATTGCAACTTAACATCATGTTAAAAATTGATGACTAACGGCAAGTTAAAAATTGATGACTAACAGCATGTTAAAATTGATGACTGCGGTCTTGGAGTCGGCGATGGATAAAATGAACATAGACTGAGAACGGGTTGTAATTTTTATAAGGCCGGGCTGAACTGACAATTGTACGATGCTTCGCCTGGGAACGGGTTGAGGCAGGATCAAGGAAGGACTTGAAAATAAAAGACTTACGAGTCAAAAGACAACCTTAGAAGAAGCACTTTGTTTCTTCCAGAAATGACAATTCACACCACGAAAATAAAACATAAAGATAAGAACAGAGGAGACTTAAGAAGGTCTGGCACCTAACCCACAAATATGAAAATGAAGATTTGACGACATTTCGGTCGGTCCTGGACACTGTTAAGTCGTGTAACTTAAAAATGGTTCAGGACGGACCGAAACATCGTCAATTCCTCATTTTCAGATTTGTGGGTTGGGTGTCTCCTCGTAAAGTTTCTTAAGAAAGACTACTTTAGCACGAATAGCATCGTGGCAGCATAAGGTGAGCAGTTTATAATTTAGACTCGGCACCACAGCATTCTCGCATTACCCTCTCCATTACCACACGGGACCAAAGAGCCGAAGCTCAACCCCCGCAAGCACAATTAGACGAGTACACTGTCATTCCCTGCTTCAACCTCCGAACTCTGGCCTCTGCTCCCTCAACCCCCTTAACTCAGCCTTTCTCGCCAAAGCCTCCCCAACCACTCCTCTCCGAACCTTTTCCATCGCGGGGGAGGTGAAGTGAAAGGTCAGGTGTTAGCGTGGAACACGACGAGCTCGTGTCTAACTCAGTGACCCCTAAACGCAGCATAATGAGAACACGGGATCACGCCTTCAAGCTGGTGTTCCCCTGTTAGCACGAGTCCCCCCTCTCTTCCCATCCTTGCCAAGCCTCACACTGAGTGCCCGGCCACATTAACCCGGATTAATGAAGAGACCTTTGTTTAGAGTTACTTCTCACGACCTGGGAACATCTAAACACATTTTTGGATCGTTAACATACGCCGGAGACTCTTACAGATGTTTAGTATGACACACACCAGCTATTTTAACAGTACCTTCACTTCCCAGAAATATGTTGTGATTATGTCTGGTAAAAATACAAGGTTAACTTGCTAATTGTCTTATTATACCTTATAGTCCTGATCAAGTTAATGAAACAAACTAAGTAATTATCAGTTACGTCAGAATTGAATTTGTGGATATACTCTACTGAGCAGTCGTCGTTGTGTTTCCTATCGTGGGGTCACCGTCGTGCTCTCCATTGATTTCTCGACGTTCTGTGCAGGCGATGAGTCACAATAACGTGGCTGAAGTGTGTTGACCAGACCACACACTAGAAGGTGAAGGGACGACGACGTTTCCGTCGACTCGTCACCACAATCGACTTGAGAATGGTCCAGGATGGACCGAAACGTCGTCGTCCCTTCACCTTATAGTGTGTGGTCTGATCAACTTCTCGACATCCTGTTTACCCCCACAGCAGCCGGCATCGCGCTTCCCCTCCAAGTAGTCAACGTCTCCACATCGACCAGTCGATCGACGTCGTGCCCACATGGAGCAATCAACGCCCTGCTCTCATACACCTGATGACGCACAGTGAGAGCTAATTTGGATGCTGTTGATAGTGCACTACGGGCTCACCATAGCCCGTGCTACTTGGAACTCTTGTTCCAAGTAGGTGAATCTAAAACGACAACAACAACTCCTGTTGATAATTACATTTTGAGAAAGACCAACACCAGCACTGCGGAAGACCAAATGTAATAGTTACATCTCATATGTTTGGTTCTTCACTACTTTCCTTCATAATATTTTATCATTCTAAGCTTAAACGTCCGCTTATATGCTTGGATCTCTAATAATATGCTTGAATGTCTGATTATCTGATTGCAAGTCCGCATATATGCTTGAAAACATATGTCTGGAGATACGATTATATGGTTACCGAGTAAGTCAGGAGACTTTAACAGAAAACGGGAGTATCTTACTGTTTTCAACTCATCTAGTTAGTTTATATGGTTAAAAGTTCGCTTACTACCTCCACAGCCCCGCTCCTGTGCCAGGTAAGTCTACTACGGGCTCACCATAGCCCATGCTACTTCGAACATTTTGTTCCTAGTAGCGAATCTTAAACAACAACAACAGCTTACTAGCATGGAAGTCGTCGCAATAACTTGCTATGGACTCTTGCTCACTTGGAATGGTCGGTAGAGTGACGGCCTCGTTTATTGCAGGGCCAGCTTCCTATTCTCGATGGTCTAAGAGGTTGGGCACTGTTCCATCACTCGGTTCGTCTTTCCCAACTCCTCTCCTGTTCTCCTATCCCTTCCATGTGCTACATAGTCGTGCCGGCTTATTGCTTCTCCTTTGTCATTCTTTTTTCTTTTTCACGTTATTAATTAAAACGAATGTAAATGGGAGAGAAAGTATGAGATAAAAACACGGACGACGTCAGTATTTTCTTTCTTTTACAGCTGTGACTGTAAAAGTCTGGTTTATAGGGCCACATATGTGACTGATAAGGTCATATATGTGACTGATAAGGTCTGGTTTATAAGGTCACATCTCAGATGGATAAAGTCTGGTCTATAAGATCACATCTCAGATGCATAAAGTCTGGTTTATAGGGCCACATATGTGACTGATAAAGTCTGGTCTATAAGATCACATCTCTGATGGATAAAGTCTGGCTTATAAGATCATATATGTAACGGTTAAATTCTGGCCAGTAAGATCACATCTCTGCCAGAATAAGTCTGACCTGTAAACCACATCGATAACAAGTCTGTAAAGTCTAGCCACAAAGATCAAAAATACTATTGAAAGATCATTTCAAGCGTAAAATTGTTTACAAGACCTACCCCCGTCAAAAAAAATATATATATATTTACGATTCGCGTATATGTAAATTATTACACATACGCCCAACATTTCTTAATTTCGAGAATCGTGTAGGACCAACACGAAGGCAATAAGACTGAGATGTAATTTAAGTCTACATCAGGCTTGCAATCCCGTGCCTTGTAACATAAATATTCATGAAAAGCTAAATTATTAGACAATATTAAGTCTAGGCGGTAGTGTCGAGAAGGGCCTTAAGTCAGCGCCTTAAGTCAGCGTTGAGGTCTTTATCGCCAGGATATATCACTTTAATGGAGCGTATTCTCCTGTATGCTAATTGTCTCATCAGGGGGTGATGAATTTAGATCCTGAGCGCTGAGTAAACAGGTAAAAGTAACTGCTGGTAGACGAGAGTTTCTTAAAGCTTTCTAAATAGGTCGATAGGTGAAATTTGAGTTATAAATGTGTAAAATATGTTGACCAATCCACACACTAGAAGGTGAAGGAACGACGACGTTTCGGTTCGTCCTGGACTATAATCAAGTTGATTGTCGACTTGAGAATGGTCCAGGACGGACCGAAACGTCGTCGTCCCTTCATTTTCATGTGTGTGGATTGGTCAACATACTTCAGCCAAGTTATTGTGACTCATCGCCTGTATGTGTAAAATATGTTAATGTGTTTCAGAATACCTCTGCTTGGAAGGAACTGGGAAGTAAGATGTTGTAGTTACCCCTCTCATGTTTCACAATACCTGCTGGGAAGGAACAGAGATGTAAGATGTTGTAGTTACCCCTCATGAAGTTTGTAACATCTCAACCCGTCCTCTTAAAAATAACGTCGCTTTTCGCTCGTATGCGCGCTATGGCCAAAAATGGACGTAATTTGAAATGAAATCGGCTCACGAAAGTGATGTACTGTCCCGTTTTCTGTCACTGGTTAGGAAATAAGGTTGTTGATCAATGTAACAAATTGTACCGGGTAATATAATACACTTGCAGTCACTTTATTGTTTCAAGCGTAGGCTAGTCATGTATATTTACCTGAATCTATCTGAGGGCCACTAACATGATAGTGGCCTCGATGAGGACAGGAAGCCGGCGGTTTGTCTAAGGTCCCCCCCCCCTCCCCTTTGTTCTGATTTTTTCAAGCTGGATTTTAAAGTTCATCATTTTATGAGTTTTTACATTTGCTGAATTTTAAAATCCTGCTTGAAAAAATCCGTGAACAAATATGAATTTTTACATTTCTTACATTTGGATGTTCCTTTGTACCTTCCCAGCCCCTCCAGGGAAACGATACAGATTGGCCAAGCACACACACTGCACTGAAATCTATGATAAACGAGTTAGGACTCTCCCTAAAACCATCAAAGTGCGAAATCATCTCATCCAGCCAATCATAGATGAAGTAAGACCCATCTTGCCAGGAGCCCCAGTGATCGCCCTACCATCAGTGTGCTGCTAGGGGTTACCTTTAAACTTGAATGTCATTGAAGTAATCGAAGAAAAGCTGAACGACTTGAAGAATATGGAAGAAAGAATAAGGGTGTTGGATGCCTATGGTCCCTTGTGGCGCCTCACAAGGTGCCTGGCATTCACAGACAAGAATCAATTCAGTGATTCGTGTTGTATGTGAAGATCATGTTTTTTGAACAGATGTTATTAATTCGTTTTGTTAATGTGTCTATCAAATTTAATTTACATTTGATTTGCAATGATTGTGGAGAATTTAGTGATGATTAGCGAACGCTAATCTTCCCCACACATCTCTTATAAAATACCGCCAGGTTTATTAGTAGAATATTAAAAAAATGAATGTTAGAATCCATTCTCTGACTCAGCAGTGGATTTAATGTTATTGGATTACGAGTTTAGATCATTTATAAATGAATAGAACATGTCGAAAAAAGTTTACGAATTATTTTTTCTTCAAATTTCTGAAAACAATCCTCATTTGTGTCAAACTTGCATACCGGCTGATGATATTCAGTTGACATTTACTTCATGTGGGCTTTCCCTCTCATCTGTTTCCTCATGCCCGGTCTGCCAGCCCTGCCACCCATCCTCATTACTCTGGATTTGTTAAAGTTAAACTATGTTAATCAACTGTTAAGTCATTACTGTTGCCAGGCCGGGTCTTTTTGTAACGTTTTGCTGATGAGTTTCTCATTCATCTTCCAAATATTTTCGTTCATTATCCGTCAACATCACATGTGAGATCATTCACACTATTTGGGAATAGGATAGGTCCAAGTGTAGAGTCCTATGGGACCTCCGCTGGCAGCGTCTCGCCTCACCAGTGATCTTCCCTCACTGTGTGTCCTTGTCTTGGGTGGCTTCAGTACTCTCTCTTATCCAGTGAAGCACCTTCCCTGTCACTCTTGCTTGTTTCTTCAACTTGTGCCCTGATCTCGTGTGGGGTACTGTGCTGAGGCTTTCTTGACAGTCCGAAAATATGCATTATGCTTACCCTTCTCTCTACTGTACTCACCTAGTTGTGTGTGTGTGTGTGTGTGTGTGTGTGTGTGTGTGTGTGTGTGTGTGTGTGTGTGTTCTTGGTGTGCACTCTCACACACACACAAACACACATATATATCATTCATCCAACAGCAAATGCATTTGTACCCGAGATGGGACCACCCGGACTCTCAGCCAGTTGTGATCAGCAATTATGTGCTCACCGTAATTCAGTAATTGTTCCGGCCGACCACCACTAAGGCACCGAATGCTGCGAGACGACACACAGCAAGAATTACAGCAGGCAGAGAGATGGAGAGGAAATTGACTTAAGGAGAGAGGCAGAGAGAGAGAGACAGACAGAGAGACAAAGCACAATTTCACTCACATCTTAAGTATGCACGTCTCTCCTGGATTGTCTGCTCTCCATCATTCATCAAAATTTTGGGCAAAGTTGAGAACCGTGCGAGAAGGCTTTAGTCTTGACCAAGTCTGGTGGGAATGGTCGGAACATCAGACCCTCGAACACTGCTGAGATGTTGGTGCACTTATTCTTATGTACAAGGCCAACTGTCTCAAAATTCCGTACCTGGCCCAACTTCGTGGACCAGATGTGGCACCTAGTTGTTGGCACCCATAACACAAGAGTCTCAGCCATCAACAGTCTCACGCTGGAACTACTTTTGTCAAGAACATCACTCTATCAGCTATCATTCATTCATAGACACTAGTTACCTGTTCCTCATATGAAAGTTACTTTAGCATAACAAAATGTTTATTCCTAATGATTCAAATAATAATCTGATGAAATAAATGAGTCTCTAGGGAAGCTGAGGAAGGAAAACAGTTCTTACTGCAGGCTCACGAAGTACCTCAACTCACAGCCCTAGTAAACCCTAGTCTTATTTAAACAAAAATAAAAACGGAAAAGAGAAGCAAGGGAGAGGAAGACTCAAGACACGCGGGCACTTTGTGAACACCATGAATAATAATGGACACTATTATATAAACAAGTACCACCCAAGAGCCCTTAATAAGTTCAACACCATCGTTCACTAATACCAAGTCGCTTTATAATAAGGGGCAAAGCGAGATTGACTACCAAAGTGCATTCTAATCGTCGGTGATAACTCCGACGAGATTATTAAACATGTTCCCATGTTTTAATTAAAGAACTTGTTCATTATAATAATTACTAGAAGGTGTACTGTGACGCTGTCTCCCTAATATCTAGCTATGAAGGCTAATGACAGTGTTAGAGTGACTGAGGATGTTAATGAGGCTGTTTTATGAGACTCGGGATGAGCCTTCATATTTGAATACTTGGTTGAGGGGAGACGCGTGACGGGAGGCATCTCCCGTCACGCAGGGTGCAGTCGCACCTCCACAGATCTCCAGTATCATCTATTGATACTGGTAATGGCTCAAAAGGGCCACCACTTACGGGCTATTCATGCCCGTGCCACCTTTTGGGTGGCTTAATCTTTATCAATCAATCAATCGGGAGACTTTGCTACTGCCGCTCTGGTCATCGTCGTCTGCACCACCCGCCGCTACCAATGTGTGTGATGCTGTGTAGCGTGTACAACATTACCTTTGTAGTCGTCACCGAGAAGTAGAACGGGTATTGTGACGTGTGTACTCACCTAGTTGTGCTTGCGGGGGTTGAGCTCTGGCTCTTTGGTCCCGCCTTTTAACTGCCAATCAACTGGTGTACAGATTCCTGAGCCTACTGGGCTCTATCATATCTACATTTGAAACTGTGCATGGAGTCAGCCTCCACCACATCACTGCCTAATGCATTCCATTAATGGTCCAGGACGGACCGAAACGTCGTCATCCCTTCACCTTCTAGTGTGTGGTCTGGTCAACGAGTTTTATATACTTTTAGAGCTGATTGTACAATAGTGTTGTGACGATATTGCAATCCCCACTTAGGGAGTAGCAAGTGGTCAACCAAGAGTTGAGTAGCCACTTGATATAGACGGTTGGTGAAGCCAGGATATAATACTGGATTGTTACCGGGTTGTAATAGCTTAGTGTTGTATGCTAATGTTTTATTGCTCTCATTTCATGTATTGTACATGTTTTTTTGTTCAGTAAATGTGCATTGTTAGCGGGCTTTTTCTCTTGTCCTGGTGAGGCTTCCCAGGAAGCAGGAGAGAGAGAGAAAGGATCACAGCTGCGGACAGGGTGACAGAAAATACTAATTCACAAAAGAGGATTTAGGAGATCATTCCAAACAAGGAGAGAGTGGGGAGTCACGGCGGCTCAAGTAGGGTGTGTACACAGGACAACGAGGCCAGAGTTGGAGCCGCACCCCTAGGTATGTGACGCTGGGCCCCTCTTCAAGATCAAGAGGCATACAGGGTGATCTGAGAAAACTTCAAGCACTCCAGAGTTCATTGCTGGTCGACCGATGGTAGCGGGAGTGTGGCTGCCGAGGTCGGTTGTCTGTTCCAGCAGAGTGGTTGTGGGGGACGTTGTCCACCTGTACGCCAGTAACAGTCTGGTGCAACAACCAGAGCTCTCTTTGGGAGGTTTAAGTTCCATAAGCCCCAACCCCCCCCCCTCAGGCCAGGACACTATCCTCGTAACTCATGCCTCTCAGTTCTGGGACTAGCCTAGTGGCATACCTCTGAACTTTGTGTGTTTTGGAAGATACTGGGCGCTGGTTTCTGGCTCCAGCCTCGTAACAATTAACTGCCTCGTGATGGCTCTTCAATCCCCCATCATCTATATGTCAACTTGCCGTAGCCTACTGCCACTGCTTCCTCTAACTCATCCTCTTGTTTACATAGTAGCTTTTGTAACTATGTGCACCATAATAAAAAGATTGACCTACTAAGCAACTAGATAGTAGAATTTAGTACTATTCACTTTATAGTCCGACAAAAATAAAGCTAAATAACAACCTTAAATATTCCTAGACCTCGTATAGCACACATATGTACTATATTATGCCTCAGATAGCGTGCATTAGGCCTAGGAAGGTTAGGATAGTTTAGTTTGTCAAAACAACATAAATAGAAAATCTTTTCCGGTTTGTCCAAATTCAATAGTACCGATTTCAACTTGCTAATAGCTTTGTACATCGGTATATGTACTATAGTCCTCATCGTTACTATGAGTACTACCACAACAGGAGGATGGACTGGCTTCCTCACACAACCCTCATTAAAGTCCTGCCTTGCGCCTCTCACTCTTACAGTGTCTTTTCTTCCATTTGTGCCCCTCTATCCCTAATCTCAGACCCGTCAAGACGCCTCTCCTTATCCACATTGTTAATTCATCTATCGTGTATGTGCGACCGTGCTCCACACATGTGTCTTCCTCTACAGTGTGTCCTCGTAGCTCAAAAGCTCTGCATCTCGGGAACCAACCTGGTGGAAAATTCATAAACATATAACGTTTTTTGATGTTTCAGAAAACTTGCAGGCTCCACTCTTGATGTGGAGCCTGCAAGTTTTCTGAAACTTAATTAGCTACTCTCTAATGTGCGACCACTGTTGGTCGCATATTAGTGCTGCAGTTTCTTGAAAGACACCATGTTGAGATTCGCGAAGGCTGCTGTTATGTTCGTCAGTTTGGGGAATGTTGATGATAGTCTGGTGGTTGTGTGGGTCTCTGGTGCTTAGTCAGGTGTGCTAACCAACCCGAGGGCCTTTTTCTCGTAGTTTACAACTGCACTCTTACCCCCTCATTTCACCTCCCATTCTGCAGCGCAGTAGGCTACGTCGTCGGTTCAACACCAAGGATTCCAGGTTCTATCCTCGAACTGTACATAGATGGATAGGCACGTTAGTCGGTGCCATTTACCTCTATCTTATTACCTACAGCCTCACAGATCAGAACAGCCTCTGAAAATCTTTATAACCTAAAGAAAGTGCAAAAGAGGAAGAGAAGCAGTTGACTTAATAACTTAGTCTTTGACGACACTGGTTGCTTTTTAGTTACAAGGGAGTCATCTAAGTCTGCAGAAGGAAGGAGTCTCGTTATGCAAGTGCTTAGAAATTCATTTACAATTATTATATAACAAAAATATTTAACGAAAATCAAAAGCCTCACTCATATATTAATAAGTGTTAATAACAGGTCTTTCTTGCATTCTAGCAGCTCGTGTAAAAGTTTGGTTTGGCTGGGTGTTGGACTCAGGGCTGTCACCCTCAGGCGAGTTATTAAGGCCACCACAATAACTTATTAACCGCCGGCAAATATACTATTGTCCTGAACATTACCCAGGATTTAAGTAATCTTTCAGTGTATATACACCGAGAAGTGAGGTACACCTTTAGGTATATATATTTCCGTTGAGGTGCAACAAGAATGTTAAGACAAATTTATTGGTTAATATATATATAATTCGCTATGTATTTGCGATATATATGATGCAATATTTTCCATTGTATTAATCTATTGGATAAACATATGTGCCAAAATTATATTTTTTGTTGTAGCGGTGAGAGAACATTGATTATGCGGTACTACTCTAGGTTTAAATAGTAAGATATTAGTAGTTATGCTTCTGATTTACAGAGTCAGTTATTATTACTAATACCTCATATTAATAATAATAGTGGACTACTATGGTGAGTATTATCATATTACGATTTGTTTATATTCTCTCTCTCTCTCTCTCTCTCTCTCTCTCTCTCTCTCTCTCTCTCTCACACACACACACACACACTATTAATATTATTTAAACAATTCACACATGGAAGGAAAACAAAATAGTATAATTTTTGTAAAGCTCTAAAGATTATGTATAAGAATTGTACTTTTGAAATTTAATATGATATGTGAAAAAGAATTATGAGAAAAATAATACATAAAAAAGGTAGGAAGTCCTCAGTCACAATATGAAGCAAAATATTCCCTAGCAAAAAAACAAATAATTAATTAATTAATAAAAAAGTTAATTTCTTGGATGTGTTGAAGACAATAAACCATAAATTTAGGTAGAGACACATCAAATATGACAGGAACACAAATATGTAATGAAATATGTATTTATATTTACATACGCATGCATTCATGTATACAAATATGGCAAACACCCATATTTGCATACATACGCTCAAGCATCTAAGTGACTTGAGGACATTAGAACATTAACAAGTTCATTTACGTAGATTAACAGGCGCATGTTCATTAGGTGTAAAAAACAGCTTCCTTCTGGACCCTTGTGTTCGGTGATATGTTATATGTAATTATTATTATCAGCGTTAGGCTACTATTAATCTGATGTTCGTGCATGAAATAGGGTGCGATGGTTGACTAAAGTAAATGTAGAAAATACTTGAATTCTGTAAACTTACTTATTTACATATGTACAACTATTTGTTATTAAGGTTGTTGATTTGAATTGCCATTATAGAAAACTAAACTGGAGTAGACAATTAATGATCTCAAATAAAGATATCTCCCGTGCACAGAGTTTTTTTAGTAGCATAAATTATGTTTTTACTTTAGCGATTATTGCAAGTATTCAGTGTAGGATATCAAACTTCAGAGCGAGAAAACGCAGATATAACTAATCAAATTATTGCACCTAGGATTTTCATATACTTACACATGTTGGGTACTGGAACAGGTCTAACATCTGTTAGCTGGTTAAGAACTTTAAAAGATCTTATAGCTCATTATTTCCTTTCCAGTTTTCCTTGGAACACCACTCGCCAACCGATAAACAATCAGGTACTCAATTATTAATGGGTAAGCAAGGGAGAGCAGTTAAAGATAATCGCCCAGTCAATCCTCCCTGGGCCAGGAATTGAATCCAAACCAAATCGTTTGTGGGGTGCTTCTCAGTTTACATACACTGAGAGCTTAGTGTAGCCGCAACTCTGTCCAGGACTACAGTATTCCTGTCAAGGACTACAGTATTCCTGTCAAGGACTACAGTATTCCTGTCCAGGACTACAGTATTCCTGTCAAGGACTACAGTATTCCTGTCCAGGACTACAGTATTCCTGTCAAGGACTACAGTATTCCTGTCAAGGACTACAGTATTCCTGTCAAGGACTACAGTATTCCTGTCAAGGACTACAGTATTCCTGTCAAGGACTACAGTATTCCTGTCAAGGACTACAGTATTCCTGTCAAGGACTACAGTATTCCTGTCAAGGACTACAGTATTCCTGTCAAGGACTACAGTATTCCTGTCAAGGACTACAGTATTCCTGTCAAGGACTACAGTATTCCTGTCAAGGACTACAGTATTCCTGTCAAGGACTACAGTATTCCTGTCAAGGACTACAGTATTCCTGTCAAGGACTACAGTATTCCTGTCAAGGACTACAGTATTCCTGTCAAGGACTACAGTATTCCTGTCAAGGACTACAGTATTCCTGTCAAGGACTACAGTATTCCTGTCAAGGACTACAGTATTCCTTTTATATTCCTTCTGGTTCGTCAGTAAGCTACTGAGGTAGCCTTATCAACCCTCCAGTGGTTTTGCCCAGCCAGATCGTGGTTCTGTCTAATCAGCTAGTTGTTTTGTCCAGTTAGCTCGTTTTTCTGTTATTTATTTTCAGATCGTTGTTCTGTCCAGTCAACTCGTGGTTCTGTCCAGTCAGTTAGTGTATTTTTTCAGTAAGTTTGTAGCTCTCTCCAATCAGCCTAGGTTTCTGTTTAGTCAATTACTGATTCTCTCGAGTCAGTTCGCGGTTCTGTTTAGTCAACACGTTATTCTGTCTAGTTAATTCGTGGTTCTCTACAATTAGCTGACAGTTCAACTACCCACAACAATTTTTGTTATGAAGAACTGATTACAGAACTAAAAATTATCAACAAAAAAGTTACTGTTCCCTCCTGAATTTTTCTCAACAAGCATGAGAATTACCTCAGGCAGTCAATGATCCTTCGCTTTTGTTTATCACGTTAATCATTGACAAGTGTCTCTAATTAGCTAATAGCTATCCACAGCCAGTTGATTTTCCAAGTCAGCTACTGTTCTTTTTCCATCATTAAACCGGCAACAGTCCATGTCGATCTTCAGATTAAATGGTTGCCTCTCTCAACCAACACTCCTCTTAAGGATGCCAACTAGTGCCTCTCAGCAAATTAGTTTTCTCCCTTCAGAACTAGTGAAAACCGCTAGACAGCTTATGGTTGTTGTCAGATAACACATCAGTTAATGAACCGGTCAATAAGCCAAGTGAGCTCGCAAGCTATTTAGTGTCTCTGTCTTGCAGACGATGAATAACGTGGCTCAAGACATGATGACCAAACCACACATCGCAAAGTGAAGAAATGACGACGTTTCGGTCCATCCTGGACCATTACCAAGTCGTGCAGAGCCTCTCTGTTGCTCCTGAGAAATGAGGGAGTTGTTTGGACGCCCTAAAACGAGAAATGAAGGAGCCACCATGCATGTGTTACACGTCGACGCAGAACAGCATTCCTCACATTTTGGCCTCACCATAATGTGGGAAATAATGCACGTGTAAAAATGACCTCTGAAATCGACCAAAGAGCTATAATTGCCCTTTTCGGCAAAGACAGCCATGTTAGCACTAACTTAGGTAAATTGCTGAAGTTAATCAAGCTTTTACAGACTAAAGACCAGGTGAAAGGAGGTACCGAGCGAGGCTCCTAGCCAAGGTTTATGCGGCAACAGCGAAGCCGTGACGAGAAACAACAACGGGGAGAATTAACCTGTGACCCAGGCACGAGCTTCGCCGACACAGATGGAGCGTCTGGCTCTCCGCCCCGGGGATAAGCCTCCACTGATGCAACAACAATTAAAGAATGATCCTGGTGTTTCGTGAGTGTGGTGGCGCTGGGGATAGCGCCACATATACAAACTCGGATGCGTCACTGGAGGGTTACGGGCTCACCATAGCCCGTGCTACATGGACACTTCGTTCTGAGTGGCTAAATCTAAAACAACAGCACAGGAGGGTTGGAGTACAGATCTAACAAAACACAAAACAAGGAAGGTTTGTTTTTGCGTTATCGTCACTCGATATTCTCGTGTTGCTTTGTTTATCTTTGACTAGCTTTTCCCTGGTACTACGAAAAGGAGTATATATATATATTTTCGTTTGTGATCTAGTGCATAAAGTAACCAAGCAAGTTTATATAGTTCTTTTCGTGAAGACTGTAATCCCTTGGTTTCTTTATTATGCACCCCATACCCATCCCGTGGGCGGTGATGGTGTAAAGTGTTACAGAGGCACATAATCGTTTCAGGAACTGAACCCTCTAGTTCGTTTAGCTAAGCAAATAACAATCTTTTGACGCTAGTTACAAAATTAATAATGTTATATATATACATGTACATACACTCATACATACCTGTACATATATATATATATATACATATACATATATACATACACATACATATCCCTTGGGCTGAGAGATAACTCGCATTTTTTTCTTTACATTTTATGGAGGTAAAACCTTTTAGATGTTAGAGGTAGATGAAATATGACTGTAGCACATGGAAAGCTGTTCCTTTACTCCGTTTTCATAAACGAAGTAAACGAACATTATCCAGCTGTTTCAACCATCTGGGCAAGGCCGTCGACCCTGCAAGTAGCAAGACTGTTGCTGTGTCCCCACAAGTTATATTTTATGGATGAGAGAAACTTAGGTCTATACTGATGACTGCAATCTAGTCTTTAAATATGGAAAGAGGAAATACCAACTGCTTCGAGGGTCATTATTAACTTAATTGTAGGTAATGATCGGGTACATTTGTGGCTGAGAAGCAAAGCGACCATGATAGAAAGACAGCATAAGAATTATGGCAACTGCAATGTTCCTATTGGTCCATACGATACAGCTCCTATTTATATCCACTAAATTCACATCAAAGCCTTCAACACTGGAGTGACGTTGGCGGCTTTACTGTTACGTATAACGCTAGGTGAATGTGGACGAAAAATACAGGAGAATGTGGTTGAGATATGCAGGAGAATGTGGAGAACAAATCACACTGAGAATGAGGGAAAACGCTGGTTTAGAACAAACATAACTTGAGAATAAACGAAGCTTTAGAAAACCTATTGCCCACATCAGATAGTTTCCTAACAATTTCCACCTCGCTCAATTACACATACACACAGAAATCACAATAACGTGAAATATGACTAAGACGCAACTGGGAACATCCCGTGCGTAGGTTCGAACCTACGAACGGCCCTTGTGAATTTGTTCAATTATACATATTCTGATCCTAACTTGAAACACTCCAGGGAGCCTAGGTCTATTATGTTACAAGGCAGTTTGATCCATAATTCATAAATCATAAACTTTTTTAGTTTAATATTTACCCAGGTATTTCTTGCATCTAGATTTACCCAATCTATATGAATTATACTATGTTCTATTACGCGTTGATATATTTAAACCTTATTTATTGAACCTTCATACATTTATATACTTTGATCATGTCATTTCTCTTTTTTCGTCTTTATACAAAATACAAATGAAGCTTTATTTAATCTCTCTCCACAAAGAGGGGTTTTAATTTCCTGTTATCGTACGCGCTCAGTTAAAGTTACGTTAATTTTTCAGTACAAAAAAAAGTGAACTATATAAATCAACAAGATAAGGCTGAAGAATGCATCTTGAAATTAAAACTAATTTTTCAAAACATAAATCCCTGATTTTATATTTTTTATTTACTATATTTCGTACATTTTATGTAATTAAACTTTTGTCAAAGATCCATTACTAATCACGACTCCCAGATGTTTTTCGCATTTAAATTTTTCAGTTTTAACATTTCCCAGGTGATATCTGGCAACTGCTATCATTACATAGTTCATGCCTGAAGAAAACTCTCAGTGTATATACACCAAGAAGCGTGGGAACTCTCAGTGTATATACACCAAGAAGCGGGGGAACTCTCAGTGTATACACACCAAGAAGCGTGGTAACTCTCAGTGTATATACACAAAGAAGCGTGGTAACTCTCAGTGTATATACACCAAGAAGCGTGGGAACTCTGAGTGTATATACACCAAGAAGCGTGGGAACTCTGAGTGTATACACACCAAGAAGCGTGGGAACTCTGAGTGTATACACACCAAGAAGCGTGGGAACTCTGAGTGTATACACACCAAGAAGCGTGGGAACTCTGAGTGTATACACACCAAGAAGCGTGGGAACTCTCAGTGTATACACACCAAGAAGCGTGGTAACTCTCAGTGTATATACACCAAGAAGCGTGGGAACTCTGAGTGTATACACACCAAGAAGCGTGGGAACTCTCAGTCTATACACACCAAGAAGCATGGTAACTCTCAGTGTATATACACCAAGAAGCGTGGGAACTCTGAGTGTATACACACCAAGAAGCGTGGGAACTCTCAGTCTATACACACCAAGAAGCATGGTAACTCTCAGTGTATATACACCAAGAAGCGTGGGAACAGTACACACAGTATATAATCCCTTGTATCGTAGTGTTTTCAGTGCCACAGTAACAATTTTCGTAATGGTGCCATTACAGCAAGTTACTACCAGTCTTTATTACAGCGCCTCTAGACAGTGATGACACTGACCTTAATACAACAGAATTGTTCAGTCATTTAGGGTGTGTTCTTCCGAAAGAACAGTTCTCTCTGTTAGCAAGTCAATTATTAAAATAAATAAATAAAAATAAGAGTTGAAATTATCATTATTTGCAGAGTTGCAAAAAGTCACTCCAACGACCTGTAATAGTTGGGTTGGTTGGACTGTGAGTATGTTAAACAAGTTCAAAAGAACCTGTGTCTGTACTTGGTTGTATTGGTTAAGCAATCCAAAGTGTTATCACCGTGTATAACCAAAACAATGTGTGTTTTGTAAATAATACTTTAGTGGCTCAATTCCCTGGTGCCAGGGTTGGTATCCTTGGCTAGCTTTTACGACTTGTAGTTTAAATAGTGCAACCAATGCCATCACAAGTCACAACCAAGATTATTACGAGGTGTAAATCAAACAAGTAAGAATTTATAAATCATCTACTCACTTAACCTGTAGATAACTGCTATAAATACGGTTAAATTTATGTTGTTAGGTTGTTAGCACTCAAAATCATAAAACCCGTTAAATGCTCTAGTTAATTTAAAGATTATGAAAAGTGTGATTATATTAATATATAATCACATTAATATTAATATAAACACGAATTCATTCATTCGTGTTTCATTCATTTGGTTATAAGGTAAATTCAGAAGCCTTAACTATCACAAACAATATTAAAATTATGGAACTCTGTCGAGAAAATACAGACTTTATACAATACATTCTATAAAGTCCAAGGTTGTGAATCATCTTATTGTTGTTGTTTGTATAACCATCAAGGAAGGCTAAGCCTGACTCTTGATTTAGTGGTCGATGGACACCTGGAAGTGTTATGCTCATATGCTGAAAGGTAGACAAAAGGTGATACTCAAAAAGCCAGCCAGACTCACATATCATGTAAGGAAAGAGATCTCAATCTTTGGAAGTTAGGCAATGAGTAGAAAAACCAACATGGATTCGGGAAAAAAACAAATCCTGCCTCAAATATCTATGAGAATTCTATGGCAGTGTTACAGAAATCAGCCAAGGAGAAGTGTGGGCAGTTTTAATATTTTAGATTTAGACTATCAGAAAGCCTGAGTCTCAATGATGTGATAACCATGGGACAAGGTCAAAAGTAAGAGAAACATGCTGTCGTTGAGTAACTAAGTAAAAGATGTATAAGATACTCAATGAGTTACAGTGAGAGAAGAAGCATAATTGGGAAAGACATTGTTATTGGGGTCCCACATGGAATAGTTCAATCTTGATGTTATCTTGAGATGATTTCGGGGCTTTTAGTGTCCCCGCGGCCCGGTCCTCGACCAGGCCTCCACCCCCAGGAAACAGCCCGGGACAGCTGACTAACACCCAGGTACCTATTTTACTGCTAGGTAACAGGGGCATAGGGTGAAAGAAACTCTGCCCAGTGTTTCTCGCCGGCGCCTGGGATCGAACCCAGGACCACAGGATCACAAGTCCCGCGTGCTGTCCGCTTGGCCGACCGGCTCCCGGCTCCAATGATCTAACCTATTATTAAGTGGATGATCTCAAAGAGGTGAAGAACATCTTCCTATTAATGTTTAGTGATGGCGCGAATATTATGAGGATAAACACAAATTGCGAGAAGGGACAGAAAGAACCAGGCGAGCAATAAAAAGAATATGAAATAAAAAGTTTTAGTTAAACTCCAGGAAAGGCAAAGTAATGATGATGAATGCTGGGATTAGGAAGATGAAGGTGAACATAAGGTACCAAACTGGAAAAGGAAAAGCCTTTAAAGAGTCGGAAAAATAAAATGATTTATGGGAAGAAATAACACCTGCTGCATAAAGCAACTTGATGGTATCAGCTTCATATGTTTGTCAACATAATAACTGCCTTCAGATAAATGGCAAAGGATAATTAACCATCCTGGGAGATGAGATCTTGTATAATTATTGCTACTTTATTCACCATCGTGCTCTTGAGGATAACTTCATTCATACTTATATGCAGGCGATGAGTCACAATAACGTGGCTGAAGTATGTTGACCAGACCACACACTAGAAGGTGAAGGGACGACGACGTTTCGGTCCGTCTTGGACCATTCTCAAGTCGACTGTGATTCATTCATACTGGTCTTAAAGTCTGACAATGCAGGATACTGACCACATGGCCCTGTATAACTAACCATCCTGCGATAAGAGTATTATTTTTTTTTTTTAATATCACATAGCTATAGTAACCCCTCATAGGGTTACTGTAGGGGGACAACCCCTCATTGTCTAGGGTTGCTGCATAAATACAGATGTGCCTATGTCAATATAAAAAAAATGGGGGAAGGAGTCGTCCAAGACTAATCTCAGATGTAAGAAACTTCTGATGGCCGAAAGTGGACGTAATTTGAAAATGAAAAAAAAAAAATAAAAAAAAATTAAAATTAATTTGAGATTTTTTTTTCAACAACAGTTAGTTAAGGCTCCTCTGATAGGTTAGGTGGGCAGGAAATTCTCATAAAGTTTCAAAACGTTATGAAAAACGTTAATTGAAAGTGTCCTCTCCTAACCTTTCCGAGTAGACCGGACGACTCAAACAGAAAACGGGACAGTACGTCACTCTCGTGAGCCGATTTCATTTCAAATTACGTCCACTTTTGGCCACAGCGCGCATACGAGCCAAATGCGAAGTTATTTTTAAGAGGACGGGTTGCTCGACCACGGATTAGAAAGTGCTTCATAGGCCAAGGTCAACATCGCTCGCTCTCTTTATGCCTAGACTAATTCATTTCAATGATACAAAACGATTTAATTAATAAAGCATTTATTTAATTTTGTTAGTATGCTGAAAATATTATTTATGGCTTTTTCATCTAGTCATATAAAATAGTTTCTAAAATCTATTACTTTTTCTCTAAAATAACTTCAGTAATAATAAAAAGCAAGATAATTTAAATGACAAAAAAGATTAAAAAAATGACAAATAAAACCCTTATTAAATCAAAAGTAGGTTTCGGATTTCAGACGTATATTTCACAAAAGTGATATAAAAAAAAAGTATAAATTCACAGAGAGGTGGACTTCACTTCTCTATATGTACTTTCAGAATTTACACAGACCTTTAGAATTTCCAAGGCATTTACATAATATTTGCTTGTTGGTCATATCCACTAATGTGACTTTATTAGCCTTTACCAGGCTGACTAGTCTTAAGCCACACCACCAAGCCAAAGTAATATCTACTTTCTCCGTGTATATTCAATAAGAGTATAGTGTATATACACTGAGAGTATACATAGTCCTCAGCTATGTTCGAGACTTAGGTATACATACTAACTGGTCAGTAAACTAATGTCAGCCTCAATAACCCTCCAGAGGGTGATGGGCCTGAAGCCTAATACCCAACACTAGTCATATGTTGTTTATGTAATACAAGCATTATACTAACCAGTTTATGAGGTTCTCAGTAACTTATTATCCCTTTCAGTTCACCTCTTCCCACTGAAACATATTTACGAGTGTTAAAAGATTCTAAAAATGTATTTAAGATTTTAGCAACTTTTCCTGTATTGTAGATAATTAAATAATTTTCAATTCCTTAAAGGTTTGGTACGAATTTTAGGTGTTTCAGTTCCCACTGAATGAAGTCATCGTTCCCTCTCTACACGGTCACTGAAGTCAACGCTTCCCCTCCACACGACGACTGAAGTCAATGCTCCCTCACCACACAGCCACTGAAGTCAATGCTCCCTCACCACACAGCCACTGAAGTCAATGCTCCCTCACCACACAACCACTGAAGTCAATGTTCCCTCACCACACAACCACTGAAGTCAATGCTCCCTCACCACACAACCACTGAAGTCAATGCTCCCTCACCACACAACCACTGAAGTCAATGCTCCCTCACCACACAACCACTGAAGTCAATGCTCCCTCTCCTCACAACCCTTGTGGCTTCATCTTGCTGGTTTATCGTAAACCGCAGAGAAAGAGAGACAAAACCCATGACGAAATCACGACGTTGCTACAACTTCCGAACAAGTTTTAATACCTCCTAACAAAAGGTATCATCATATATAGCAAGTTGTAACAACGTTCTTATACGTCATAACAAGATGTAACAACTTTATTACAAGTTGTAACAAGCGGATAATAGAGACAGTTTGTTTTGTGTCTGCAGGGATCCGCTCTGAAAAGTACACCTTGTTTCTCAGTGGATATAAATTGAAAGTTTACTATAGTTTTAGGTTATGTTCAAGACTAGAGTTTTGCATGCTGGTTGGTCAGTAAGTTGTGGCATTAACAACACTTCAAAGGTTGATAGGCCTCAGACCCAGCATCAAACCGAACCGTGATGTGTGATACAGCTTTCACTTCATATGTTCGCCTACGTTCCTGTTATACTATGCTCTACTATGCTTAGTTCTGTGCCACAAGGCGGTGGTTGTGTTATACTCTATCGTCCCCCCCCCCCGTGTTACAGCTTTCCAGGGCGTTTTCTAAACCTCTCAGCCTAATACATTTTTATGGTAAACACTAACAGAGTAGTCATTTACACTAAATGAAAAGCCTTCAAAGCCTTTAGACTATCAAGATAAGTCTGCCACCTAGTCTTGCGTAACATTTGAGAACTTCAAAAGAGTTCATCATAGAATGAAATAACAATGATCAGTTTGGGTCAGACCTGTTTACTAGGAGTGTCAACTTTATATAAATATTCCATAGCCATTTACAGTCTTGTCAGGGAACAGCTTTAAGATAACCTACTTTTATGAGCCGGCTACTTATAATTTTTGCTGGCAAAAAGCTTTTAAATCCGCCAGTTAATGTTCATATTTAGTGTTGTCCACAGCACAAGATTCGTCAATCCCTTAACGCCCATGTCTATAAACAACTGCTGGTTTCCCAGGGGACTCGTAGAATGTTGAAACTGATCCAACATTCACCCTCTCTATCCAGGATTCGAGCCTTGCACCGTAGTCTTGCTGAGCGAGTGAGCTAGGTCGTTTATAATCATCAAACAAGCCTTTGCTGGCATGCGCAGCGGGCGGCGCCCCACTGAGGAATTTTCTCAAACACCAGAGTACTGTCTCACTGCTGTTGCTCTATTGTTCCTGGCGCGGCGGCACCCATTGATATATTTCCTAATAAATTGTGGAGCTTTGTTTTGCCTGTCTAGATTACTACGCCAGGTGACGTTTTCAAAGTACCCGCATGTACGTATGCTTGTATATGTGCTGGTAAGTATATATATACATGTATTCGAGTGTATGCATACATGAGTGGTATTGTTGAATAATTTCAGACATGCAGACGCCGCTAACAAGAGACACCCAACCCTGACATCTGATAATAAGTTGGCGACGAGGCTTCACACGATAATGGTCCTGTACACACCGAAACGCCCGTCGGCACTTTCTTATTTTTAGATGTGTGGGTTGTGTGTCTACTGTTCAGCCACGTTGTTGTGACTTACACGGGAATACAAGGGGGATAAGTCTACTTCGGGTTCACCATAGCCCGTGCTACTTCGACCTTTTGTTCCGAGTGGCTGAATCTAAAACAAACCACAACATACACGGAACAACAGGCAACTACATCCACGACATCATTTTCAAGTGGCTGTTGAAAGAATAACTTGAATCACGAGAGCCTCCTGTAACTTTGATGAGTGCATTGATCATTACTTGCAATTCATTGAAATTTGTGTGTGATTCAGGATGCAATACGTTGCTACAAATCTAAGAGACATGTTCGTTTAACACTTCACAATAGCTTCATTTGCATCTTTGCAAGTTTCAATACATAAAAAAAAGCTTAGGCACGTTCATGAAAGAAATTAAATTACCCAATAATAGACAAGTGATCATATATATATATATATATATATATATATATATATATATATATATATATATATATATATATATATATATATATATATATATATATATATATATATATATATATATATATTATTGTATTACATGTATAACACCTGACGTGTGGTATATAAAACAAGAAATATAATGCATTCATAATTCGAAATTATATATTCACCGAACATAACATTTGATATACGACAGTGTATTCCTCTTCTTGATGGTAGGTGCAGTCTGCATGAAGGGTTTATCCTGCCGATGACTGCGACAATATATTCAGTAGACGACAACAGGCGAGACTGAAAACATCACAAAAACAAATGAGTATCTTGACTCTCCCTCAATCTGGCTGACGCTCTGGTGATTTCCTCTAATGCATTCATACAAAGGAAGAGTTTGTAACAGAGAACATTCTTTTATCGACAATTTTCCCTGATGTCTGCTACATTTTTACGATCTTTTGAGGTAGTTAATGTCTTCATTAATTTATCTTATGGTATGACATTACGCGATAATGTTTGACTTGAATCATTGGGAATGAAGAATAAATTTGTAAGAAATAGTCAGGTGCAGCTTGTAATAGATGTTTACTCCTTGCACTTCCGCAGTCCTCTTCCACTTATTTAGTTACCTCAGCCGGTTGGCATTAAATAATTATGCAATTAGTTCCTACCGCTATGTACGCAGTCCTTCATACGTGTATAGTCTCCCTTCACACAGTTAATTTTATGCTTTTTCATATCCTACAGTCTCTCACTTTGTCCTCCCATCTGATTTTCTGCCTCTACTGGACTGTGTACTTTCGCTAACCTATTCTCTCCTCTCTTGCTTCCTAATGCCTTTCCTAGTTACTCATTCCTCTATACCCGAATTCGGGCATTCCACCTGCCCGAAACGTTATGCGTGATAGTGGCTTTACAAGAATGTTAAAAGAATAACAATCTTATGTAATCTCACCAACCAATTATACCTTCTTGTCAATAAAAATTATTATTATTATACACGGCCTCTCAATGCTCTCCCACACCCCCCCCCCACCCCACTACCAGCGTCGACCACCCCCCCCCACCCCACTACCAGCGTCGATCACCCCCCCCCCCACCCCACTACCAGCGTCGACCACCTCCCCTACCCCACTACCAGCGTCGACCACCTCCGCCCCATCCCACTACCAGCGTCGACCACCTCCCCTACCCCACTCTACCTACTCTGGACGCTGGCAGCTCGGCAGCACACAAAAACTGGCCGGGCGAGCATCAAGTGCGCCCTCGGGCACAACGCACCTGCAGGTCGCCCCCTAAAAGGTCAGTCCTGCCTGGTCGTCATGGTTACCACCGGATCTGACTCTGGAGATGGCTCGGGACGGAGGGATGCTACTGTTAGGATGCTATGATGGTGTGTGTACTCACCTAGTTGTACTCACCTTGTTGTGCTTGCGGGGGTTGAGCTCTGGCTCTTTGGTCCCGCCTCTCAACCGTCAATCAACAGGTGCACAGATTCCTGAGCCTATCGGGCTCTATCATATCTACACTTGAAACTGTGTATGGAGTCAGCCTCCACCACATCACTGCCTAATGCATTCCATTTGTCAACCACTCTGACACTCTGACACACTGTGTGTGTGTGTGTGTGTGTGTGTGTGTGTGTGTGTGTGTGTGTGTGTGTGTGTGTGTGTGTGTGTGTGTGTTGTGTACATGCTCACCTAGTTGTACTCAACTAGGTGTGCTTGCAGGGGTTGAGCTTTGGCTCTTTGGTCTCGCCTCTCAACTGTCAATCAACTGATGTACAAATTCTGAGTCTATTGGGCAGCAGACTGTGTATGGAGTCAGCCTTCACCACATCACTACTTAATGCATTTCATTTGTTAACTACTCTGACACTGAACAAATTATTTTTAATGTCTCCGTAGCTCATTTGGGTACTCAGTTTCCACCTGTGTCCTCTTGTTCGTGTTCCATCCGTGCTAAATAGTTTGTCTTTGCCCACCTTGTCAATTCCCTGAGAATTTTGTAGGTGGTGATCATGTCTGCCCTTACTTTTCTGTTTTCAAGGGACGTGAGGTTTAGCTCCATTAGCCTTTCCTCGTAGCTTATTCCTCTCAGTTCTAGGCTTAGTCTGATGGCATATCTCTGAATCTTCTCTATATTTGTCTTGTGTTTAACTAGGTATGAACTCCCGACTGGAGCTGCATACTCCAGGATTGGTCTGACATAAGTGGCATACAAGGACCTGAACGTTTCCATACACAAGTTTCTAAAGGCAATTCTTATGTTGGCTAATCTAGCATATGCCGCTGAAGATATTCTTTCGATGTGGGCTATTGGGGACAGGTTCGGTGTGATATCAACCCCCAAATCTTTCTCTCTATTTGACTCTTACAGGATTTCACCAAGTAACAAATCAGAGTGCGCTAAGTGTAGCTAAGTAACACACCAGAGTGTGCTAAGTGTAGCTAAGTAACACACCAGAGTGTGCTAAGTGTAGCTAAGTAACACACCAGAGTGTGCTAAGTGTAGCTAAGTAACAAACCAGAGTGCGCTAAGTGTAGCTAAGTAACACACCAGAGTGTGCTAAGTGTAGCTAAGTAACAAACCAGAGTGCGCTAAGTGTAGCTAAGTAACACACCAGAGTGTGCTAAGTGTAGCTAAGTAACAAACCAGAGTGCGCTAAGTGTAGCTAAGTAACACACCAGAGTGTGCTAAGTGTAGCTAAGTAACACACCAGAGTGTGCTAAGTGTAGCTAAGTAACAAACCAGAGTGCGCTAAGTGTAGCTAAGTAACACACCAGAGTGCGCTAAGTGTAGCTAAGTAACATACCAGAGTGTGCAAGTGTAGCTAAGTAACATACCAGAGTGTGCAAGTGTAGCTAAGTAACAGCCAATCGTGATTGGTTCCTGGGATGGACTTGTGTACCTACGTTCTCTTGCAAGGGCGTTACTGACTGGCCTGGAAATAGCTGTGAGAGGCTGTGAGACAGTGTGTCTCCCTCTGTGAGAGGCTGTGAGGCAGTGTGCCTCCCTCTGTGAGAGACTGAGAGACAGTGTGCCTCCCTCTGTGAGAGGCTGAGAGACAGTGTGCCTCCCTCTGTGAGAGGCTGTGAGGCAGTGTGCCTCCCTCTGTGAGAGGCTGTGAGGCAGTGTGCCTCCCTCTGTGAGAGGCTGTGAGGCAGTGTGTCTCCCTCTGTGAGAGGCTGTGAGGCAGTGTGTCTCCCTCTGTGAGAGGCTGAGAGACAGTGTGCCTCCCTCTGTGAGAGGCTGTGAGGCAGTGTGCCTCCCTCTGTGAGAGGCTGTGAGGCAGTGTGTCTCCCTCTGTGAGAGGCTGTGAGGCAGTGTGCCTCCCTCTGTGAGAGGCTGTGAGGCAGTGTGCCTCCCTCTGTGAGAGACTGAGAGACAGTGTGCCTCCCTCTGTGGTACAATTCGCTGACGTCTCCACATCTCCCTCAAGACTCGCCTCGTCATGAGTCTCTACTTGTGAAATACTCCATTCAGATAAAAAATAGATAAGAAGAATGATACATTTTTATCAGTGGTCACTTGGGGTCCACGGTTGTAAATGTCTAGTGGGCTAGAGGCTCGGCCTTGAAGTGGGGATAGGTGGGTTAGTAGAAGAGTGGACTGGTCGGGTGTTTGGATAGGTGGTGAGTAACTGGAGACTGGAGAGTGGGTGCACTGGTAAGTGGGTACATAGTGGTTGTTAGGTCGCCACTTTAACCACTCTGTCAGCTATTCCACTTAAGTAATGCAATTGCTCAAGACATTCCTGGTTTTATATTATACATTATTTTAAGACAATAGTTAGGTCATTCCAGCTCGTCTATATCTCCCTTTTGTCTTTCTCTACTCTCATACCAGTGAAAGTATCTTTTTACATCCATATTTATCTCTCTGATCTACGATCTAAGAATCTTTGAAGTAGTGATCATGTCTCCATTGTCTCTTCTCTAGTGCTCTTGGAGTGCACATAACACCAAACCTAACTCTTGGGGCTGAAAGAAATAGGATAATGATAGCAGTATACTCTATACAAGCAAAAGTCAAAATATCATTCAGGAACCTAAATAAGGAGCCTTTTAGATTGCTGTACACCGCCCCTGTGAGACCAGTTTTAGAGCATGCCGCACCATCGTGGAGCCCCTACCGAAAAAAAATCGAAACGATTCAGAAGTTAGCAACAAGGCTATCTTGAGGTTGTCTTGAGATGATTTCGGGGCTTTAGTGTCCCCGCGGCCCGGTCCTCGACCAGGCCTCCACCCCCAGGAAGCAGCCCGTGACAGCTGACTAACATCCAGGTACCTATTTTACTGCTAGGTAACAGGGGCATAGGGTGAAAGAAACTCTACCCATTGTTTCTCGATCCCGGCGCCCGGGATCGAACCCGGGACCACAGGATCACAAGTCCAGTGTGATGTCCGCTCGGCCGACCAGCTCCCTTCCAGAAATGCAACGAATGAAGTATGAAGAGAGACTGAAGGAACTAAACCTGACGATGCTAGAAAAGAGGATTCATGATAGAGACAAATACAATAATTAGGAGATTAACAGAAAATAGGCGGAAAATGATGACATTGACAACCAATACTGTAAGAGAACATGATGGAATCTTGAGACTTAGATGAGTCATAGAGATGTTAGAAAGATTTTTTTAAGCGTAATAGTGGGAAATGAGATCAACTAAATGAGCAGGTTGTAGAAGCGAACTTCTTTTATAATTTTAAAAGTAGATATGATAGGTAAATAGGCCAGGAGCCATTGCAGTAGATATAAGACAATTGGCGGACAGAAAAGTGGGGTCCAAGAGCTAATGTTCGATCCCGCAGGAACAAGTAGGAGAGTACAAATAAATACACACACACACAGATCGGGGAGACATGATCATCACATACAAAATTATCAGGGGAATTGACAGGGTAGACAAGGATGGCTTATTTAACACGAGTGGTACACGCACAAGGGGACACAGGTGGAAGCTGGGTACCCAAATCAGCCACAGAGACATTAGAATGAACTTTTTCTTTGGTCCCGCCTCTCAACTGTCAATCAACTGGTGTACAGATTCCTGAGCCTACTGGGCTCTATCATATCTACATTTGATACTGTGTGTGGAGTCAGCCTCCACCACATCATTGCCTAATGCGTTCCACCTGTTAATTACACTGTGTCTGTGTTAGGTGTAGTACGTGTGTGTGTCTGTGTGTTGCCCTGTCCTAACCTAACAGACGACCCAAAACAGAAAACGGGATAGTACGTCAAATTCGCCAGCCGCTACCATTTTATAATAGAATTTTTTCCCCTTTGGTAAAGAATACGTCAAAATGCGACATTGTATTAGGAGGAGAGTTGCGTTCCCATGAGACTATATAAACCTTTCAAACATACGTCCCTTGTTGTCTTTCTGTTGTGTCTCGCTCTCTATGAGTCACAATAACGTGGCTGAAGTAGTTTGACCAGACCACACACTAGAAGGTGAAGGGACGACGACGTTTCGGTCCGTCCTGGACCATTCTCAAGTCGATTGTGACTTGAGAACGGTCCAGGACGGACTGAAATGTCGTCGTCCCTTCACCTTCTAGTGTGTGTGGTCTGGTCAATCTCGCTCTCTATTTCTCAAACGTCGACATACGATAACATACCTTGGCGTCCCTAAACAATTCAATATAATAAAAACGCTCAGTGTCAGAGTAGAAGACATAAACCACACGATAACCTAACATGTTCCAGTACCTGGCACCACCTCACCTCAATCCCAACATGTTATTGTTCTACTTTGAAAATGTGTAGACTATATTTAGAAATATTACTACAAGATAATAAAGCTGGAGTTATAATGTTATCACAATTTCACTTCATATAATTTTTGTTTTTTTTGTTAAAAATGTTTGTACATAAAATATTATGATTTTATTTACAATATCAAAAGTAAGAAATATACCAGCTGTTTTATAAAATATTTCGCTTTTATTTACATTTTCAAAACAAAGAAAATTCTAGACTGAAAAAATTAAAAAAAAAAAATATGCTGTTGAAGTATTTCTCGCCGTAAAAGTCAACATAAATATTGGGCTAAAACATAGTATCCATGCTTAAATTTTTTTACACGGGGTAGCCTAATCTGATTTTCTATTTTATTTATATTTTACTGGAATATCCAGCTTGCTAAAAAAGGAATTACCGCCTTTGCCACACCGCGAGCATCAGTAGCGTTATTATACACAGTTATTACCTACTGTGCAAATATATTTTCTGTGATGCATTTATACTTGAGTTGCTGTGCCGCCCTTTCATGTAACTACATTGAATCAATGTTAATGGCAGAGATAGCCGGCCACCTGGACATTTAACACAAGACTCGTGTACTAGCAGGCGTCAGGAGGCTGGAGTTACAGACTTTCAAACACATTAATTTCTCAGAGCAGCACCGTTCCTTCTATGAGGAGGCCTCAAGGCGCAACGCTAGACCTATAATTAGCGAGAGAGACTGTTGATAACGAGGGTGTGGAGTGGACGTCCAGACACATGCTGTATCACCTATCATAATACATCTGTAATATACGAGACGAAAAACTTGTTGAAAATATCCCTGGGAGGTATAGCAGCTTGACACTACTTAGTTACCATCCGTCAGAACATTTTGGTCACCCACTATATCAAGCGAAACTCATAAGTATAAACCATCAGCGGTTTGCTATTTCCGCAGATAGCAGGGTTGGAGACGCAACTGCGGCAACACAATGGGAGAGCAAAAAAAAGTGTGGCTGACGGGAGCACCGAAGTGTAATTTACCTGAGAGGATGTGATAGGGTGAAAGTGACGCACCTTGTAGGAGGGACACCAGCCTTATCATGGCCGCTCGCTGCTCCCCGCAGACACTGCTTCTGCCGACCCGGTGGCAGACCCAGAGCCACAGGGTCTGCCCTAAATTACCACTATGGATGATTAGGGCTACTTACCTGAACGCTGCTGGATGACTGGGGATTTATTATTATTATGTTTTTGGGTCAGCAGATTTTACTTTAGTTTGGGCTGCTAGTTGTGTGAATACATTTGTGTTTGGGCATTTATAAGTAGGTGGGTTGTATTTACTATCTGTGCCGGCAGGATCGACCTATTAGCCCTTGGACCCCGATTTTCAACCATCGGTTATCGAATGAACTGACTCCCGACCGGATTTTCTCTTATCTACTACTATATATCTTTCTCTCTCTAACACACACACACACATACCCAAGAAGCAGCCCGTAACAGCTGTCCAACAACCAGGTATTTATGTACTGTTAGGTGAACAGAAGCGCATCGGATGAAAGAAAATCTGCCCATTTGTTAGTATCATATCAACATTTGAAACTGTGCATTGAGTCTGCTTCCATCACATTCCTGTCCAGAGCATTCCATTTGTTAACTACTCTGACACTAAATTTTTTGTTTACACTTTCACACATTTTGACAGAAAAATTACACTTTCTTATGTCTCTATGACTCATTTGGGTACTCAGTTTCCACTCGTGTCTCCTTGTTTTTTTTTTTTTTTTTTTTTTTTTTTTTTTTTTTTTTTTTTTTTTTTTTTTTTTTTTTTTGAGATATATACAAGAGTTGTTACATTCTTGTACAGCCACTAGTACGCGTAGCGTTTCGGGCAGGTCCCTGGAATACGATCCCCTGCCGCGAAGAATCGTTTTTTCATCCAAGTACACATTTTACTGTTGCGTTAAACAGAGGCTACAGTTAAGGAATTGCGCCCAGTAAATCCTCCCCGGCCAGGATACGAACCCATGACATAGCGCTCGCGGAACGCCAGGCGAGTGTCTTACCACTACACCACGGAGACTGTAAACGTATACTCGTGTTCGTATACGGGGTATTGTTCGTATACCCCGTGTTAAATTCTAATTCTAAATTCTAAATTAAATATATTTATCGACCCTATCAATTCCTCTGAGATTCTTGCGGTGATCATGTCCCCCCCTAACTCTTGTCTTCCAGCGATGTGAGGTTTAGTTCCCGTAGCGTCTCCTAAGAGCTCATGCCCCTCAGTTCGGGTTCTAGTCTGGTGGCAAACCTTTGAACCTTCTCCAGTTTAGTCTTGTGCTTGACTAGATACGGACTCCACGCTGGAGCTGCATAATCCAGGACTGGTGTACAGAAGGTGTATATATGTGGTATAGAAGGTTCCGAATGATTCCTTATTCAAGTTTCCAATGCCAGTTCTTATGTTGGCCAACCTGGCATATGTCGCTGATGATATCCTCTTGGTGTGAGCTTCAGGAGACAAGTCTGGCATGATCAACTCCCACGTCTTTCTCTCTCCCTGTTTCTTGAAGGGTTTCATCTCCCAAATTACACCTTTTATCTGCCCCTTTGCTCCCTACACCTATCTTCATTACTTTACATTTGCTTGAGTTAAACTATAATAGCCATTTGTTGGACCATTCCTTAAGTTTGTCCAGATCATCTTGTAGCCTCAACCTGTCCTCCTCTGTCTTAATCCTTCTCAGAATTTTGGCGTCAGCAAACAAATGACGACGCCCAAGTTGGTGGTGTGTCATGAAATACCTTCTCTTCCGATGTGTTACTAGGTTCTTTCTCACGATCTTCTCCATCACCTTGCATGGTATACAAGTTAGGGACACTGGCCTGTAGTTCAGTGCCTCTTGCCAGTCACCCTTTTTTGTATATTGGGACTATATTAGCTGTCTTCCATATTTTTGGTAGGTCTCCCGTCTCCAGTGACCTACTATACACTATACAACAGATGCCACTTAAACCTCATCTCTGGTAATTTCAAACCCCTCCAAGGCTGCCTGATTTATTGCCACTTCTCCTAGTTCAGGGACTTCTCCTCGTTCTATTGTGAAGACCTCCTGGAATCTCTTGTTGAGTTCTTCATACACCTCTTTGTCATTCTCTTTGTACTTGTCCTCACCCGTTTTCAGTTTCATCACCCGTTCTTTCACTGTTGTTTTGCTCCTGATGTGACTGTTGAGCAGTTTTCTTCGGAATTGGCTTTATTTAACAAGTCATTTTCATACTGTCTCTCTGCTTCTCTTCTAACACTGAGGTACTCATTCTTGACCCTCTGGTATCTCTGCTCTCTGGTGTTCTGTTATTTAGTTTTTATTTAGTTCTTTTGCTTCCATTCATGCCCGATTAAACCACGGGTTCTTCTTTTGTTTCTCACTTTTTTCTTTTGGGCGGGAATAAGCTTGTTTACTGCCTCCTGACGCTTTCCGGTGACATAATCCATCATGTCTTGTACGAACGTGGCTCTGAGTTCTGTGTCACATGGAATTTCTATTAAGAATTTTCTAATCTCATAGTTCCCCCTTGGGGTACGCAAGTCCTTTGTTTTCTAGTTCTTGCGTGTGTGTGTGTGTATGTGTGTGTGTACTCATCTAGTTGTGCTTGCGGGGGTTGAGTTTCGACTCTTTGGTCCCGCCTCTCAACCGTCAATCAACAGGTGTTGAGGTTCCTGAGCCTACTGGGCTCTATCATATCTACACTTCAAACAGTGCATGGAGTCTGCCTCCACCACATCACTTCCTAATGTATTCCATTTATTAACTACTCTGACACTAAACAAATTATTTCTAATGTCATTATGGCTCATTTGGGTACTCAATTTCCACCTGTGTCCCCTAGTGCGTGTGCCCCTTGTGTTAAATAAACTGTCTCTGTCTACCCTATCAATTCCTCTGAGAAGCTTGTATGTGGTGATCATGTCCCCTCTAACTCTTCTGTCTTCCAGCGACGTGAGGTTCAATTCCCGTAGTCGCTCCTCATAGTTCATGCCCCTCAGTTCGGGCACTAGTCTGGTGGCAAACCTCTGAACCTTCTCCAGTGTGTACTCAACCTATTTGTGCTTGCGGGGGTTGAGCTCTGGCTCTTTGGTCCCGCCTCTCAACCGTCAATCAACTGGTGTACAGATTCCTGAGCCTACTGGGCTCTATCATATCTATATTTGAAACCGAGTATGGAGTCTGCCTCCACCACATCACTGCCTAATACATTCCATCTGTTAACTACTCTGACACTGAAAAAGTTCTTTCTAACATCCCTGTGGCTCATTTGGGTACTCATTTCCCACCTGTGTCCCCTTGTTTGCGTTCCACCCGTGTTAAACAATTTATCTTTATCTACCCAGTCAATTCCTCTGAGAATTTTGTAGGTAGTGATCATGTCTCCCCTTACTCTTCTGTCTTCCAGTGTCGTGAGGTGCATTTCACGCAGCCTTTCACCGTAACTCATGCCTCTTAGTTCTGGGACTAGCCTAGTGGCATACCTCTGAACTTTTTCCAGCTTCGTCTTGTGAGTGACTAGATACGGGCTCCATGCTGGCCCGCATACTCCAGGATTTGCCTTACATATGTGCTATACAAGGTTCTGAATGATTTCTTACACAGGTTCCTGAAGGCAGTTCTGATGTTAGCCAGCCTCGCGTACACCGCAGATGTTATTCTTTTTATGTGGGCTTCAGGGGACAGGTTTGGTGTGATATCAACTCCTAGATCTTTCTCTCTGTCCGTTTCATGAAGGACTTTATCTCCAATTCTCTATCCAGTGTCTGGCCAGGCCTGATCTGTGTGTGTGTGTGTGTGTGTGTGTGTGTGTGTGTGTGTGTGTGTGTGTGTGTGTGTGTGTGTGTGTGTGTGTGTGTGTGTGCGCGCGCGCACGCGTGCGAAATATATTTAATAGATATGATGGAAGAAAAGCGCTCTGGAGTCAGTACATTAGACAACTGACAGAACAGTGGGGGGTCCAAGAGCTAATAGCTAAACCCTGCAATACTTACAAACAAGTGAGTACACACACACACACAAACAGACAGATCCTCCCAGCCGAGCGGACAGCGCTCTCTACTCTCTCTCAGGTAACTGCGAGTCTCCAGCTACCTTAGACCAGCAGTAATGACGGAACATTCATTAATGTAATGTTTCAGGTGTGTGAGACTAGCCGCAAGTGTCAGGCCTTCAACTGTGGCTAGACACATAGGCATTATCTTTTATATAATTAATATAAATATACAACCTGCTCTCGCATAAGACAGCACATATATGACTTAGTCACTATTTCGCTTATAAATAAGTATATATGTGACATATTCCAAGAAATATTTTTTTTTCAAAACACCAACTTTTCCCTCTCAGTTTTATTAAACAATAGAGATTTTATACAAAATTTGACAATATCCTGAGTTACTTTACAATTTATTTAAATATTTTAGTTTTGTTTTATTATTTTTATAAAACTGTAATATCAATATAGGTATAGGTTCAGCACTAACTGTAATATCTTAACATACTAAAAAGGTTAGGTTAGGTCGGTGATTTCTATTCAGCATTTCAAGGTAAACTCAAATATTCACAATAAATTAGTATGTCACATATGCACTTATTCATAAGCAAGATATTGACTATAAGCAAGCGCGAGAACGGGTTGAAATATATGCACGTTCCTCCCTCAAGTTTTCCTTCTCCTCTTTCCTTGAATTTACCATCCTCATCCTATTCTCCTGTCCCCCCTGCCACCCCTCCTGTACCCTGCCACCCCTGCCATCCCCCTGCCATCCCTGCTTCCCTCCCCGGCCGGCCATCTTCCCAACAACGACGTAGGGGGAACATGTCGAACATTAAACCAACAAAGGAGTCTCAAAGTCTGCCATTAACCACCCGTGTTAACCTGCACCATCACCTCCAACATAGCTTCAACTCTCAGTCAAATCTATGATTAGAAACTGTGCCCCGGGAGGCGATACGAAAGCACGTTGGTCTCACGTCCAGTACCTTTAGAATTCGTATAGAAAACGATCAATTTAGTCTGAAATGTGACTATTACTGTGAACGATAATGGCTCTCATCACCTTAATCACCAGGCACACCTAAATGGTCCATTATTCAGCCATCTATTATCGTTATCAAACTGCCGGCAACAGTTAAGTGTAGGTAAACAAAACTACGACAATGGTTGGCTGTGTCAGGAGGTAGGAATTATCGGCTGGTGGAGGCCGGATACCGCGAGTCAGAGACGCGAGTATCTGATCAGAATCAATTAGTCTGTCACTGTGGAAAAAACAAACATAATATTCGTTTGCCGCGGAGATGGTGGTAGGGATGGCTAGTAGGGATGGCTAGTAGGGATGGTTAGTAGCAGGGATGGCTAGTAGCGATGGTTAGTAGGAGGGATGGCTAGTAGCGATGGTTAGTAGCAGGGATGGCTAGTAGTGATGGATAGTATAGCAGGGATGGCTACTAGCGATGGATAGTATAGCAGGGATGGCTACTAGCGATGGTTAGTATAGCAGGGATGGCTACTAGAGATGGCTAGTAGGGATGGCTAGTAGGGATGGTTAGCAGCAGGGATGGCTAGTTGCGATGGTTAGTAGGAGGGATGGCTAGTTGCGATGGTTAGTAGGAGGGATGGCTAGTAGCGATGGATAGTATAGCAGGGATGGCTACTAGCGATGGTTAGTATAGCAGGGATGGCTACTAGCGATGGTTAGTATAGCAGGGATGGCTAGTAGCGATGGTTAGTAGGAGGGATGGCTAGTAGCGATGGTTAGTAGCAGGGATGGCTAGTAGTGATGGTTAGTGTAGCAGGGATGGCTAGTAGCGATGGTTAGTGTAGCTGGGATGGCTAGTAGTGATGGTTAGTGTAGCAGGGATGGCTAGTAGCGATGGCTAGTAGCAGGGATGGCTAGTAGCAGGGATGGCTAGTAGCAGGGATGGCTAGTAGCAGGGATGGCTAGTAGCGATGGCTAGTAGCAGGGATGGCTAGTAGCAGGGATGGCTAGTAGGGTACGTGGTCCAGTACTCCCCGCAGGCCGGCCGTTCCCAGTACCAAAGGAACAATACAATTTAATCTCATGATAATGGAACACCACAACACTGGAACTCTGTGGGTTTCGAACCCCTTGGAATATGGGCGTTTGGCACCGAATATCTTAGAAATCCGTCTGAGTATTGAAAATGTTTGAGAACCTGACCCAGGAAAAGGGGCCTGACAGCTGAGTGGACAGCGCTCCGGATTCGAAGTCCTGAGTTTCCGTGTTCGATCCCCGGTGGAGGCGGAAACAAATGGGCAGTTTCTTTCACTCTGATGCTCCTGTTACCTAGCAGTAAATAGGTACTTGGGAGTCAGCTGCTACGGGCTGCTTCCTGGGGCTGTGTAACAAAAAGGAGGCCTGGTCGAGGACCGGGCCGCGGGGACGCTAAACCCCGAAATCATCTCAAGATAACGTCAGGATAACATCATCATCCCGGAATCACTATGATACCAGGTTATCAGAAGTGCTTTCACCTATGCGGGCTCATTATATTGATAAACAGTAGTGTCAGTTTACTGATTAGAAAGTTTAAAGCCAGTATGATTATACGTCATGAGGGCAAGGAACTGGACTATTAGGGAATGAAAAAACGGGGCCCAATCGCTTAGACCATCGGGGATCGAACGCCTCTTAAAGAGACCATGAAACATTATCTCCTGAAACACCATGTTACCTAAACTCTACGGCACTGAAACACCATAGTTCTGAAGCTCTATGGAACCCGAAGCATTTCTGATGCTAAATTACCATGGATGTGTAACACAGTGTTACCGAAATCTTGCGTCGAGGATTCATTAACTTTCCTTAAGTATCTGAAACTGGAACTTAAATATAGAGGTTCGTAAATATCGTAGTTCGCCCTCATAAGCTGTGTGGTAAATGAGCCTCAGTTGATGTAAATGATTTAATCTCTGATCCTTTCTTATATAATAATGGAGTTCAGTAGGGTTCTATTCTCCCCAACTTAATGTGTATTATTCTTTGATAACGTTATATTAAGGCCTTATAAGACCACTTACAGTCTCCGTGGTGTAGTGGTAAGACACTCGCCTGGCGTTCCGCGAGCGCTATGTCATGGGTTCGTATCCTGGCCGGGGAGGATTTACTGGGCGCAATTCCTTAACTGTAGCCTCTGTTTAACGCAACAGTAAAATGTGTACTTGGATGAAAAAACGATTCTTCGCGGCAGGGGATCGTATTCCAGGGACCTGCCCGAAACGCTACGCGTACTAGTGGCTGTACATGAATGTATGTAATGTAACACTTACCTCTACTCCAACAGCTATGATAAAGCCACGTTCAGTTCTCTTGAACGAGTTCAAACTTCCATCTCTCTTTGATATATTCACAACAGTAATATATATATTAAATTTAAATAACGTTCTTATTGATCTCATTCGATAATAGAAAACTTTTACTAGTTATTGTTTATAATTTTAATAGTTATGAGCTACTAATTCATGGTAATTATTTTAGACACATATGTTGCGTTGAAAAATCTTTCGCGTCGACGGTTAGGTTAGGTCAGTTGCTGTGAAAATCTTTCATGTCGAAGATTACAAAAAGTTCACTCCAGCTACGTGAGAATTTTCCCCTCGGGTTGATGTTAAATATTTCTTCTGACATCTGGAGAAGCTCCCACTTAAGATGCCCATCTTGAAGCACTTCAGAGGAAAGAAGATGGTCTCATTCTTAAAACATTCTCTTTTGATTATATGAAGTTTACCTCAGTCTACCTTCCTCTTTGTTTTGTATTTCATCACATCCGTGGAATGCATACTTGGCTCATCCTGTCCTCACACTTAATGCATCGCAATTATAACGTTCAATGAACCTGTCCTCTCTCTTAGTGCATGGGAATTTTAGCGCTATCGACCACAGGGTTAAGAACACCGTAATAATAACGCTTTCTGGGACTAATGAGAATCCGTCTGGATAGGGTAGATGGATGGTCGTGGTTTGAATGTCTTGGCTGGGTAAATCCGCTTTAGATTTGACGACTAATGAGTCGTGAAGACAGGCTGCTGTGTTAATCTAAGAATACCCGCTAAGCAAGAAATCCCCTCACACAGTTCTTAGTCTACGAATACCTGCTAAGAATAATATCCTTCACATAGTTCATAATCAAGGAATAGCCACAAAATAACATATCAACTCACAGTTCTTAATCTAAGCATACCAGCGCAGTATCCCTCACACAAGTTGATTGACAGTTGAGAGGCGGGACCAAAGAGCCAGAGCTCAAACCCCGCAAGCACAACTAGATGAGCACAGTTATAATTCAAAGAACAAGTCAAGGATTTTTACTTTATGTGGCTCTAACGTTCCGTATCTCTCCTATCCCATCATCTAGAACTAAATTTATGTTTTAATGAAAACCTCAAAATACAAAACCCACGATGTAAACCGCGTTGGTTTTTGCCAATCCAGACGGGATTAATGCACCATTGGAAGACTGGTAGACTAACCTAATCCCAGGATGTGGGATTACATGTGTGTGTATCAACCTTGTGGGACTACAGGAGTCGACCTTGTGGGACTACATGAGTCGACCTTGTGGGACTACAGGATACGACCTTGTGGGACTACAGGAGTCGACCTTGTAAGACTACAGGAGTCGACCTTGTGGGACTACAGGAGTCGACCTTGTGGGACTACAGGAGTCGACCTTGTGGGACTACAAGAGTCGACCTTGTGGGACTACAGGAGTCGACCTTGTGGGACTACAGGAGTCGACCTTGTGGGACTACAGGAGTCTACCTTGTGGGACTACAGGAGTCGACCTTGTGGGACTACAGGAGTCGACCTTGTGGGACTACAGGAGTCGACCTTGTGGGACTACAGGAGTCGACCTTGTGGGACTACAGGAGTCGACCTTGTGGGACTACAGGAGTCGACCTTGTGGGACTACAAGAGTCGACCTTGTGGGACTACAAGAGTCGACCTTGTGGGGCTACAGGAGTCGACCTTGTGGGACTACAGGAGTCGACCTTGTGGGACTACAAGAGTCGACCTTGTGGGACTACAGGAGTCGACCTTGTGGGACTACAGGAGTCTACCTTGTGGGGCTACAGGAGTCGACCTTGTGGGACTACTAGAGTCGACCTTGTGGGACTACAGGAGTCGACCTTGTGGGATTACAGGATACGACCTTGTGGGACTACAGGAGTCGACCTTGTGGGATTACAGGATACGACCTTGTGGGACTACAGGAGTCGACCTTGTGGGACTACAGGAGTCGACCTTGTGGGACTACAGGAGTCGACCTTGTGGGACTACAGGAGTTGACCTTGTGGGACTACAGGAGTCGACCTTGTGGGACTACAGGAGTCGACCTTGTGGGACTACAGGAGTCAACCTTGTGGGACTACAGGAGTCGACCTTGTAAGACTACAGGAGTAGATCTTGTGGGACTACAGGAGTCGACCTTGTGGGACTACAGGAGTCGACCTTGTGGGACTACAGGAGTCGACCTTGTGGGACTACAGGAGTCGACCTTGTGGGACTACAGGAGTCGATCTTGTGGGACTACAGGAGTCGACCTTGTAAGACTACAGGAGTCGACCTTGTAAGACTACAGGAGTCGACCTTGTAAGACTACAGGAGTAGATCTTGTGGGACTACAGGAGTCGACCTTGTGGGACTACAGGAGTCGACCTTGTGGGACTACAGGAGTCGACCTTGTAAGACTACAGGAGTAGATCTTGTGGGGCTACAGGAGTCGACCTTGTAAGACTACAGGAGTAGATCTTGTGGGGCTACAGGAGTCGACCTTGTAAGACTACAGGAGTAGATCTTGTGGGGCTACAGGAGTCGACCTTGTAAGACTACAGGAGTCGACCTTGTAAGACTACAGGAGTCGACCTTGTGGGACTACAGGAGTCGACCTTGTGGGACTACAGGAGTCGACCTTGTGGGACTACAGGAGTCGACCTTGTAAGACTACAGGAGTAGATCTTGTGGGGCTACAGGAGTCGACCTTGTAAGACTACAGGAGTAGATCTTGTGGGGCTACAGGAGTCGACCTTGTAAGACTACAGGAGTAGATCTTGTGGGACTACACGTGTCGACCTTGGGTAACACTGACGTTGGTACTTGCCCAACCCGTTATCTAAACAAGGAAAAACATGAATTTCCTGAATAATGTGTAACTAAATACCATCAATAACTCACTACCTCAATGAGTTATTTCTGTTGCAAGTTTGTAATTCAGAAACACATTTTTATTTAGGCTAATTTCGCCATAATGAGGGTGCAGTTAAGCTGCTTATTGAGATAACGTGAATAGTAATGATGATTAGTCCAGTCGGGGCTCCGTACTCAGTAGCTGCGACTGACACTATCAAGATCACTGTAAATGGACACACACACATCACCCTCTCACACATTATGTGTACACAAACACATACACGTGTAGGCTGGCTCGTATACACACACATTATTCACACATTCAGTCTTTCAAATATATAAATACATATTTATTCACACTGATTTATAAACATCGTGGTTAGAAAATCCGTAAGAATTCATCTCTGCGATTGTCCTCTAAAGTATGTGAGTATGTCTCCCTGGTGGACAGGGAGGTGTTACAAGCCTCCCTGGTGGACAGGGAGACATACTCACATGGATAAACAATTTGTTTAATCGCCAGAAAGATGTGAGGGGTAATGAGAGTCAATATATCCGTCTGGAGGAGGGTTACTAGCGGAGTCCCACAGGGTTCACTTCTTGCACCGTTATGTTCATCGTTTACATAAACGATCTACAAGAAGGAATACAGAACATATATCACTGTAAATGGACACACACACATCACCCTCACACACATATGTGTACACAAACACATACACGTGTGAGCTGGCACATATCATCAGAGTCTGATACTCCATTGTGATACATCATCACAACATGTTTACTGATGATGCTAAGCTATTAGGGAGGATAAGATGATTGTCATGCCGTTCGAAATGATCTGAACAAAATAAGTGTATGGAACACCACGTGGCAGAATCTTACGTGTCCAGCGTGCTGTCCAAATAGCCACCGGCGCCCTCTGTGTGTGTGTGTGTGTGTGTGTGTGTGTGTGTGTGTGTGTGTGTGTGTGTGTGTGTGTGTGTGTGTGTGTGTGTGTGTGTGTGTGTGTGTGCGTGTGTGTTAGAGAGAAATATATGTAGTAGATATAAGAGAGGGAAAAATAGATTGGTTAGAGAGGCGGGTTCCAAGAGCTAAATAGGTCGATTCTGCAGACACAAATAGTAAATACCATATAACTTCGCAGACGAGTGATTATACTAGTTATAAGTAGTATAATATATAGTTTATTATAGTAGTCAATAAATGGAATGGTTTAAGAAGTGAAATGTTGGAAGCTGACTACACGTAGAGTATAAACAACAGCTGTGATAGAACTTGTACACTATTTGAATGGCAGTTGAGAGGCGGGATCAAGGTGCCAAAGCTCAACCCCCTCTTTACACTAAATTGTAAAAAAAATTATAGTTTTAACTGAATGATAATGTGTTAATAAGAAAAAAATGTTTCACTGTATATTTATGTTTATAAAAAAATGTTTCACTGTATATTTATATGTAATAAGAAATGTTTCATTATATATTTACAAGTTTATAAAAAATGTTTCACTGTATATTTATATGTTCATAAAAATAGTTTCACTGTATATTTATATATTTATAAAAATGTTTGACTGTATATTTATGTTTATAAAAAATGTTTCACTGAATATTTATTTTTGTATAAGGAAAATCAGAGGTAAAGAGAAAACGAGGTGACTGGGAGAACTCCTCTATAAATTACTGTCACCTGGGCGTTGTCGTCTGCAAAAGTCGTGTCAGCATCTGGTATAGTATTTTGGTGTCGTAAATTTACATAATTAGTATTGTTATCATAAGATCTAACGTTAAGCTGTTTAATACGACAGGTACTGAGTCATCTGATACTGATAGCAATTAGACGCCTAGTAGCTAAGGCTGCAGTGAGATCTATCAGCCAGGAAGCAGCCACCTTGCTGAAACCTAATCAGCTCGGGTTTGGGATCCCCCTAGGCTGTGAAGCTGCAGCACATGCAGCACGGGCTTACATTGCTGATCTCTCGGACCAGAAGGCACTAGTAAAGCTTGACTTTAAAAATGCCTTCAATCAAGTCGGAAGAGACGGTGTCCTCAGCGCTATGCACAACTATTTTATTCCCCTTTACCCATTCATCCTATCGTGCTTCAGTGGGGACTCTATGCTTCGTTTTGGGGAGCATGAAATAGACTCCTGTGAAGGTGTCGAACAAGGTGACCCCTTAGCCCCCCTCCTTTTCTGCTTAGCTATCTAAGAGGTCACTGATAATCTGACAAGCGAGCTAAACATCTGGTACCTGGATGATGGCACTCTCGCCGGCACCCCGGATACCATTTTGGAGGATATAAGGAAAATCCAGGAGCAAGGAGCAGCCTTGGACCTCATTCTCAATGCACCCAAATGCGGAATAGTCTCCTGCAACCCAGACATCACTGGCCAAATAAAAAAAATGTTTTTCCAGACATTCTCGTTGTCGAGCCACCTGTCTGCACCCTCCTGGGTGCCCCCATTGGCCCGCAAGCAATCGAGGAGGTCCTGGAGGCAAAAATCACTGACCTAAGGAGAATGCTGGACAGGATTGACAAGATTGATGCCCATGATGCTCTCTTCCTCTTCACAAGATGCTTATCTCTCTCTAAGTTGACTTACTTTCTGAAATGTTCTCCATCCTACAACAGCCCTAAATTAAATGTGTATGGCACCCTTCTGAGGTCCATGCTGGTGAAAGTCCTGAACCTGCCATTGGACGACTCTCAATGGGAGCAAGCAACCCTCCCTGTAAGACTCGGCGGCCTTGGTGCAGAGTCACAGGGAGGGTTGCTCCCTCCCTGCGACTCCCAATCTGGGAGCCACAGTCTCCCAGATTGCTCTACCAGCCTTTCTTTCCTCCTCCCATGCATCGCACGACCTCGCAATAGATATCGTACCAGAACCTCTGAGTGATTCAGCAGGAATACACGATCCTGCTTTCACTGAATGTTCAAATCACTGGGATGCTCTTGCAGCCCCAGCACCCATCATAGATCCAACAAAAAACATAAACAGTCCAGCTGGGACCATCCACTAGTGGAAAAAATATCTGATGCCATGCTCAACGCTGCAACATCAGACAAGGAGAAAGCCCGCCTCAGAGCAGTGTTTGCCCCCCATTCAGGGGACTTCCTTCTGGCAGTGTCGGCAATGGGCACACGTCTAGATCCTGAATGCCTTCGTGTAGCAGTGGCCCTCCGCCTTGATGCCCCAATTTACACTGAATACAAGTGTGTTTGCAACAGGGTGGAAGCAAACCAATATGGACTGCATGTGTTGCACTGCGGAAAATCCAAGGGCTGGCATGCTAGATACAACGAGGTCAATGACATCATTAAGAGGAGCCTTGTCTCGGCTTAGTGCCCAGCAGAGAGATCCTCGCATCCTAGGGAACCAAAACCCGGATGACCTCGCACTCCACGCCTGACAGCTGGATGGACAGCGCTTCGGATTCGTAGTCCTGAGGTTCTGGGTTCGATCCCCGGTGGAGGCGGAGACAAATGGGCAAAATGTTTCTTTCACTCTAATGCTCCTGTTACCTAGCAGTAAATAGGTACCTGGTAGTTAGACAGCTGCTACGAGCTGCTTCCTGGGGGTGGAGGCCTGGTCGAGGACCGGACCGCGGGGGCACTAAGCCCCGAAATCATCTCAAGATAACCACCAAGATGACATCACAATATACCCCCCTGGAAGAGGGGTAGACAGTTGGTGTGGGACTACACATGTGTGTGTCCACCCTGGCTGACACCTACATACGCTTCGGTGCTGATCAAGCAGGTGGGGCGGCCAACCACAGGGAAACAGCAAAATCATTCAAATACAGGCGTTTGGAAGGTCAATACACCTTTGGTTCCCATAGCTTCTGAGACACGAGGCCCCTGGGGCAGGTGTGCCTTGGGATTTCTCAAGGAATTGGGTTCCAAGCTCACTGACATCACCAGAGATCCAAGAGCTGCCAGATTCTTGTTTCAGCGCCTCAGTGTGGCAATCCAGAGGGGAAACGCCTGCTGCGTCCTCGGTTCCTGTCCGGAAGCGGAGGACCTCCAAGAGATCCATAACCTTTAAATCCTATTGTATTAACCAATGTATAACTTGTAACCTATAAATATCTAGCAAATCACAACAAAAGACAAAAGGTAAGAGGGTGGTAGGAGAAAAGCACACAGAAACCGTATTGGAGGGGACCTAAACATTCCCTCTAATGCGTTATGTGTGGTTTCCTCCGAGGCTTTGTACAGTCCACACGACTGTACAAATGTATAGTTGTGTGGTCTAGTGGCGTACCTGGCGTACCAGGTACGCCAAGGTGCATAGTGCTCATCACCCACCCCAGGTGGTGTTCATCACCCACCCCAGGTAGTGTTCATCATCCACCCCAGGTGGTGTTCATTACCCACCCTAGGTGGTGTTCATCATCCACCCCAGTTGGTGTTCAACACCCACCCCAGTTGGTGTTCACCACCCACCCCAGTTGGTGTTCATCACCCACCCCAGGTGGTGTTCATCACCCACCCCAGGTGGTATTCATCACCCACCCCAGGTGGTATTCATCACCCACCCCAGGTGGTATTCATCACCCACCCCAGTTGGTGTTCATCACCCACCCCAGGTGGTATTCATCACCCACCCCAGGTGGTATTCATCACCCACCCCAGGTGGTATTCATCACCCACCCCAGTTGGTATTCATCACCCACCCCAGTTGGTGTTCATCACCCACCCCAGGTGGTGTTCATCATCCACCGCACCTGTTCATCACTCACCCCAGCCATTCATCACCCTCTCTTTAGACTGTTAACCACAGTTTAATCTAACTACCCCTCCGTCTAATTCAACTATTCACCCGTTTCATCTTGCAGTTCACTTGTCCCAGCTTGCAGTCCATCATGCAACATATCTCCCTCATAAGGATCTTGGGCCCCGCCTCCTAACCAACCCCATAAATCCCTGAGAACATTAAGTTCTTAATCTCCACCCTGTCCACCTCATCACTGATGCTGATCTCTTTCATCTGATCTCAGCGAGAGGGAATAAATCTCCCTGAATCAGGTCAGAGGTTATCAGAGGGAAGATAGAATTTTTGAAGGGGGCAATCTTTTTATGCTGGTTCCTTCTCTTATGTGGATGATTGCCGGGGTGATTGAGATGGTTGGTTGGCTGTCGACTTCGGGGAGAAATACACCACCGAATGCTTGGACCTAATTAGGAGGGTTAAATTGCTGCAAAGTGGGGTAGGAAAGGTTAAATAGGGTGAAAGGTCGTCACGGCTTTGGAAGGAGTCAGTATGGCTTTGATTAGAGTGTGATAAGTCATTGTTCTTCTTGCATTAGATCTGCTGTTGTTCTTGCATTATATCTGCTGTTGTTCTTGCATTATATCTGCTGTTGTTCTTGTATGAGATCTGTTGTTGTTCTTGCATCCGATCTGTTGTTGTTGTTCTTGCATCACATCTGTTGTTGTTCTTGCATTAGATTTGTTGTTGTTCTTGCATCAGATCTGCTGTTGTTCTTGCATCAGATCTGCTGTTGTTCTTGCATCAGATCTGCTGTTGTTCTTGCATCAGATCTGCTGTTGTTCTTGCATTAGATCTGCTGTTGTTCTTGCATCAGATCTGCTGTTGTTCTTGCATCAGATCTGTTGTTGTTGTTCTTGCATCACATCTGTTGTTGTTCTTGCATTAGATTTGTTGTTCTTCTTGCATTAGATCTGCTGTTGTTCTTGCATTATATTGCTGTTGTTCTTGCATTATATTGCTGTTGTTCTTGCATTATATTTGCTGTTGTTCTTGCATTATTAGATCTGTTGCTGTTCTTGCATTATATTGCTGTTGTTCTTGCATTATTTTGCTGTTGTTCTTGCATTATATTGCTGTTGTTCTTGCATTATATTGCTGTTGTTCTTGCATTATTTTGCTGTTGTTCTTGCATTATATTGCTGTTGTTCTTGCATTATATTTGCTGTTGTTCTTGCATTATTAGATCTGTTGTTGTTCTTGCATCAGATCTGTTGATGTTCTTGCATCAGATCTGTTGATGTTCTTGCATCAGATCTGTTGTTGTTGTTCTTGCATCAGATCTGTTGATGTTCTTGCATCAGATCTGTTGATGTTCTTGCATCAGATCTGTTGATGTTCTTGCATTATTAGATCTGTTGTTGTTCGTGCATCAGGTCTGTTGTTAATATTACTACTATCACGAGTTGCAAACCTATTAAGAACACTATTAAGAACACGTCTGCCACACCTGTGTTTATACCTTATGGTGCACGAGTCTGACTGATGGAAATTTATAAATAATCGTATAATTATAATAATACGAGAGACCAGAGACTCAGAAACCATTGTTTAGTGGCAGGAGGCGGACGATAGTGGCAGGTGGTGGACGATAGTGGCAGGTGGTGGACGATAGTGGCAGGTGGTGGACGATAGTGGCAGGTGGTGGACGATAGTGGCAGGTGGACGATAGTGGCAGGTGGACGATAGTGGCAGGTGGACGATGGTGGCAGGTGGTGGACGATAGTGGCAGGTGGTGGACGATAGTGGCAGGTGGTTTACGATAGTGGCAGGTGGTGGACGATAGTGGCAGGTGGACGATAGTGGCAGGTGGTGGACGATAGTGGCAGGTGGTGGACGATAGTGGCAGGTGGTTTACGATAGTGGCAGGTGGTGGACGATAGTGGCAGGTGGTGGACGATAGTGGCAGGTGGACGATAGTGGCAGGTGGACGATAGTGGCAGGTGGTGGACGATAGTGGCAGGTGGTGGACGATAGTGGCAGGTGGGCGATAGTGGCAGATGGTGGACGATAGTGGCAGGTGGTGGACGATAGTGGCAGGTGGTGGACGATAGTGGCAGGTGGTGGACGATAGTGGCAGGTGGACGATAGTGGCAGGTGGTGGACGATAGTGGCAGGTGGTGGACGATAGTGGCAGGTGGTGGACGATAGTGGCAGGTGGTGGACGATAGTGGCAGGTGGTGGACGATAGTGGCAGGTGGACGATAGTGGCAGGTGGTGGACGATAGTGGCAGGTGGGCGATAGTGGCAGATGGTGGACGATAGTGGCAGATGGTGGACGATAGTGGCAAGTAGTGGACGATAGTGGCAGGTGGTGGACGATAGTGGCAGGTGGACGATAGTGGCAGGTGGTGGACGATAGTGGCAGGTGGTGGACGATAGTGGCAGGTGGTGGACGATAGTGGCAGGTGGTGGACGATAGTGGCAGGTGGACGATAGTGGCAGGTGGTGGACGATAGTGGCAGGTGGTGGACGATAGTGGCAGGTGGTGGACGATAGTGGCAGGTGGTGGACGATAGTGGCAGGTGGACGATAGTGGCAGGTGGACGATAGTGGCAGGTGGACGATAGTGGCAGGTGGTTTACGATAGTGGCAGGTGGTGGACGATAGTGGCAGGTGGTGGACGATAGTGGCAGGTGGTGGACGATAGTGGCAGGTGGTGGACGATAGTGGCAGGTGGTGGACGATAGTGGCAGGTGGACGATAGTGGCAGGTGGTTTACGATAGTGGCAGGTGGTTTACGATAGTGGCAGGTGGTGGACGATAGTGGCAGGTGGACGATAGTGGCAGGTGGTGGACGATAGTGGCAGGTGGACGATAGTGGCAGGTGGGCGATAGTGGCAGATGGTGGACGATAGTGGCAGGTGGTGGACGATAGTGGCAGGTGGTTTACGATAGTGGCAGGTGGTGGACGATAGTGGCAGGTGGTTTACGATAGTGGCAGGTGGTGGACGATAGTGGCAGGTGGTTTACGATAGTGGCAGGTGGTGGACGATAGTGGCAGGTGGTTTACGATAGTGGCAGGTGGTGGACGATAGTGGCAGGTGGTTTACGATAGTGGCAGGTGGTGGACGATAGTGGCAGGTGGACGATAGTGGCAGGTGGACGATAGTGGCAGGTGGTGGACGATAGTGGCAGGTGGTTTACGATAGTGGCAGGTGGTGGACGATAGTGGCAGGTGGTTTACGATAGTGACAGGTGGTGGACGATAGTGGCAGGTGGTTTACGATAGTGGCAGGTGGTGGACGATAGTGGCAGGTGGTTTACGATAGTGGCAGGTGGTGGACGATAGTGGCAGGTGGTGGACGATAGTGGCAGGTGGTGGACGATAGTGGCAGGTGGTTTACGATAGTGGCAGGTGGTGGACGATAGTGGCAGGTGGTTTACGATAGTGGCAGGTGGTGGACGATAGTGGCAGGTGGTTTACGATAGTGGCAGGTGGTGGACGATAGTGGCAGGTGGTGGACGATAGTGGCAGGTGGACGATAGTGGCAGGTGGACGATAGTGGCAGGTGGACGAGAGTGGCAGGTGGTGGACGATAGTGGCAGGTGGACGATAGTGGCAGGTGGTTTACGATAGTGGCAGGTGGTGGACGATAGTGGCAGGTGGACGATAGTGGCAGAAGCTGGACGGCAGTTCTACTCTACTTTATAGACGTCTACAAATCCCACTCAGGCACTCATATATCGTGTGTGATTAAGGCCTTTATTGGGGAAAATTACACTGTAGTTAGGGTAATAATAATGTTCTGAGTTCGATTATAATATTGCAGATCAGGTTTGACTCTGATGGACTAAAGCTAAAGGGCTGATACGAGCTCTGCTGTATAAGAAAAGCAAGGGTGGGGCGATCTTCATGACCAAGAAGGGTGTATACAGGAGATGAGTCACAATAACGTGGCTGAAGTATGTTGACCAGACCACACACTAGAAGGTGAAGAGACTTGAGAATGGTCCAGGACGGACCGAAACGTCGTCGTCCCTTCACCTTCTAGTGTGTGTTGTCTGGTCAACGTGTATACAGGAGTTAATGGCACGTCCTTCTCTTCATGCATTATTCAGTAATAATGTATTGCGCGGGTAGGTTGCTGTTATATAGGACTTCTCAGGGCGGAATATCTGCATTCACCAGGGTAGTGGTTTCAACACTTTGACCAACTAATGTACACCTTCTCGAACCCTTTGAGTTCTATCGTGTCTAGACGGGACCGGAGTCTGTTTTCTAGTACTGTACTATCTATTAGTAACTAGTACTTTTCTAGTACTAGTTTTCTATGTTTCTATCTCGCTGATGTTCTTTATATCTGACTCAATACTTGTTTCTAACGTCACTGCGGCTCATTTAGGTATTTAGTAATAATTTTTTGTGTCGGGGACAGACAGCCTGTGTATATACTTTAGACTTGCATCGAGGTCCCAAACCCCCCCCCCCCCCTTTCCCTAAGGTCGACCTACTGACCTTTGCCCTGGAGGCAACCCAACAACAGTTGTCTAACTACCGGATTTCTATTAATTGCTAGGTGTACAGAGACATTAGGTGAAAACAAACGTGTACAAAAATGTATGTCCCCGACCAGGATTCGAACCCGAGATACCTAAATTTTTGAACCGAGGGGAATTATCAGGGGAAAGCGGCAATCCAGGTCTCCAGGCATATATGCCTGGAGACCCAAAGAATGACGTAGTTTGATATAATACCATGTCCAAGATTACCAACCGAGTGCCGGCGGGGGGATGGAAATAGCCTCGGCTACCATCCTCTTTTGTCCGGTTGTGTTGGTCGAGCGGTTAAGGCGTCCTGTACGCCAGATTGCAGAGTGCTCCTGGCAGTATGGGTTCGAGTCACTTCTGGGGTGTGAGTTTTAAGTGATATATATATATATATATATATATATATATATATATATATATATATATATATATATATATATATATATATATATATATATATATATATATATATATATATTATATACACACTCAAGAGTTGTATCCACATTTATAAGTGTGTGTGCACAGAATTTGCCATAGTTCTTAGGGCAAAATTATACCTGTTGTTTGTTCGGTAATTATTATGTCTACATTAATAACCTTCCAGAATTTGACAGGCTTTAAGCCCAACACAAAAATCATTGTTTATCAGGTTCGAGAGATAAAAAATGATGAATTATGCTTGATAGGTTCTTTATAACTAAAATCAATAAAATCTTACAGGTTTGAACGAAATTTGAACAACGGCGCAGGGGAGTGGTCTGGGTCGTTGACTCGCCACCCCTGGGTCCTGGGGTTCGATTCCCGCGGAAAGACAGAGATGGGCGGGAAAGCTTCCTTTCACCTGTTTTCTCTGCTCACCTAGCAGTAAATAGGCACCCGGGAGGTAGGCCAGCCCGTCCTCCTAAGGTTTCCCAACGCAAAGAAAACGGTCAATTTAAGTGTCCTCTCCTAACCTACCAGAAGATCCTAAACAGTAAACAGGACAGTACGTCATTTTCGCCAGCCGCTTCCATTTTCCATTGAGTCCTCCGGCTTACTCGGTAAGGTTAGGAGAGGAAACTTTGAATTAACATTTTTCATGACGTTTTGAAACTTTAGGACAATTTCCTGCCCACCTAACCTACCAGAGGACCCTTAACTTGCTGTTTAGGAAAAAAAAATCAATTTCAATTTTTTGTCATTTTCAAATTACGTCCATTTTTGGCCATACCGGCAAACGGCCAAATTCAGACGTAATTTGTAAGAAGACAGATTTCCCACGGGCTGCAAACTGGGGAAAAGCCTTGGGTAGGGGAGGACCTCGATAAACTCAAGAATAACAGACATCTTGTGCCCGACAATGGAAAATATTATGTTCTAAATAGTGAAAGTATACAAGAAGCGACCGCCCTCAAATTAACCACTTGTGTCATTCCTATTGTTCGTTAAAGAAACAAATCCCCCGCACGAAAACACCAAATATATATATATAGCAATTCACGATAAATTCAGTATCAAATAAGTACAAATTGATATCGGTTGCTTCCGTCATGCAGAGGCGAGAAGGAGAAGGCTGTTCAGGAACTTTAATTAAGGAGGATTGAGAACTAACTGTGATATGGGATTGGCAGAAGGGTTTAAGATATGAAAGAGAGAGAGGGGGAGCGAGAGAGAAAGGGGGAGAGAGAGAGAGAGAGAGAGAGAGAGAGAGAGAGAGAGAGAGAGAGAGAGAGAGAGAGAGAGAGAGAGAGAGAGAGAGAGAGATTAAAAAAGGAGAAAGAGCATGGAGAAAAATAAGGGTATACTCTTATAAAACACCTAATAATAAATCAAGGGGCGTGGGTGAAGGTTTACAATGCACTGAGGTGAGATAACACTTCTTAGCGTGTAAAATGCATGTAAGAATTTTAATGATTATCCTGTATAACCTGTGGTGATTGTTCTACATAAACGATTCTGTCAAGCATAACAATAAAGAAAACGTGAAAATGTATTAAAATTACGTGTACTCACCTAGTTGTTTTTGCGGGGGTTGAGCTCTGGCTCTTTGGTCCCGCCTCTCAACCGTCAATCAACAGGTGTACAGATTCCTGAGCCTATTGGGCTCTATCATATCTACACTTGAAACTGTGTATGGAGTCAGCCTCCACCACATCACTTCCTAATGCATTCCATTTGTCAACCACTCTGATACTAAAAAAGTTCTTTCTAATATCTCTGTGGCTCATTTGGGCACTCAGTTTCCACCTGTGTGTGTGTGTGTGTGTGTGTGTGTGTGTGTGTGTGTGTGTGTGTGTGTGTGTGTGTGTGTGTGTGTGTGTGTTTTAGGTTTTATACACATATTTTTCTATACATATGATGATAGATAAAACAATATAGAAAAAATGCAAGGATATATAATTATACATATTTTGTTACATTGGTTCGAACCAAGTAATGGATCTTATTAAGCGCCATCCCGTCATCTCAACTAATAGATCGCGTTTTTTACGTTATAGCCAGCGATACATTGTGTTTTCGGCTTGGCGCCTTCATTTGATAATTATTTACGTTCAGGATATCGTAACCAGAGTTACACACGGGCTCACCATAGCCCGTGCTACTTGGAACTTTTGATCCAGGCAGCGAATCTTAAACAACAACAACAACCAGTTACAAATGCAACCCATTTTGAAAAGTAACGCCTCAAAAAATCCACGTTTTCTGTGCATAGGACTCAACCTCCCAGATATTTTTCCCTCTGTCATTCCAGAAGGGTTTCTTCTTCCAATTGGTACCTTGTGTCTACCCTCCTCTTGACACCACACATGTCTCATTTCTTTGCACTTGCCTGAGTTAATTTATATTAGCCACTCAATGAGTTTAATTCATCTACTCATCTAGTTGGGTTTTTCTGGATCCTCTCGGACGCAGGTTCGAACCCTCATCACGGCCCTTGTGGATTTGTTCATTTGATGCATCACGCTATTGTGATTTCTGTGTGCAAGCGTTTGGTATTTACTAGAACTTTAGTTCTAATCCCAGCCCGTCCTCCAAAAATGGGGAGGTAAATGTAACAGCTAAGTGCAATTATGTACTATGTATGGCAGTCAAGAATTGTACTTATTTCCACTTAGTATTAAACCGTAGTCAAATATATTGTGAATATTTGAAGTTTACCTGAAAAGCTGAATAGAAAACAACGACCTAACCTAACCGTCTTAGTTTTTGAGGATAAGCATTTTATTGCTTCTTAATTACAATTACTACTTAACCTGTAGCTATATTGATATTACAGTTTTATAATACAAATAAAACAAAACTAAAATATTTTAATAAATTGTAAAGTAACTCAGGATATTTTCAAATTTTGTATAAAATCTCTATTGTTTAATAAAACTGAAAAAGAAATTCCTGATATTTAAAACTTGTGTATAATAAATTAAACTTCAAAACTTCATCCTAAAATTGTTAGTGTCTTAACAGAAAACGAGAATAAATGGGGAGGTAAATGTAACAGCCCAATAAGTGCAATTTTGTACTATGTATGGCAGTCAGGAAATATACTTATTATTAAAACGTACTGTCAATTCGGAAGATGGGTTGTCTAATCCACACATTGCACCAAATGATTTTCTCAATAAAATTAAGAATAAGAAAAATTACATTAATAGTACAGCAACACAAAAAAACGTAATTGACCGGAAAATTGATTATTCAAAACGGCAAATTAAATAATTTATAAACTAAATTAGTAGACGAGGGAGCGTTAATAATGAAAGTTCAAGATAAGCTGGCGAGGTCAGGTGATGCGTACGACATACACGAGACCCATGCGACGCACGTGACGCATTGCAAATATGAAGTACGTGACGCAACCCATCATCATAGCTGGAACCATCACGTGTGCGAACAAGGGATAAGGAAAGGCGTGGCTGACCCCGTCCAGCTGACCTCTGACCCCTGGCTGCGGAACGTGACCTGACGTTATCTGAGCCCCTTCACCTGTCCAGGCTTCTTGTCTGACTAATAATATATGATAGTTCTCCCTGAAGAATTACGGGCTCACCATAACCCGTGCTACATGGACATTTCCTTCTGAGTAGCTAAATCTAAAACAACAACATTCCTGAAGTTGTTACTATATAATATGTATGTATGTATGTATGTATGTATGTGTGCTCACCTAGTTGAGCTTGCTGGGGTTGAGCTCTGGCTCTTTGGTCCCGCCTCTCAACTGTCTTGCTAATAATCGTGGCCCCAGGCTACGATTATGTTCCGTTGTTGAGTAGATTAGATACAGTGTTTAGCGAGTTTCATATTTATTTAGTAGTCCTGGATACAGCAGTGTCGTAGACGTTGCGACGGAGCTTGGAGCAGAGCAGAGAGCTGAGTTTGTGTGTGTGTGTGTGTGTGTGCGTGTGCGTGTGCGTGTGTGTGTGTGTGTGTGTGTGTGTGTGTGTGTGTGTGTGTGTGTGTTAGGTTTCATAAACATATACGTTTTTGTTTCACTTAAACCAAAACTAACTCAGTAGTTTGACCTACTATAAATATTCCCATTTTTCCTAAATGCTGCCTCACACAGGTACAATCAGGCCTAAACTGGCAAGCAATTTGTTGTTAATATAATATGTTAATTTCATTAAAGTGCAGATTAATTTTTAGCAGATATACAATTTAAACAAAATATTCTGATCAACTGAGAAAATTGTTTTTTCTAAACTGCATCAGTTTTGCAAGAACACTATTACAGTGTGTCATTTCTACAATTTAATTTATAAATATTTGTCAGTGAATATCTAGTTTTTAATAAAAATAATATATATAAATTAAGCTCGAAATCACTTTTTTCAACAAATACACAGGATACTAAAATGTAAAAATAAGATGCTTTCCATTTATTTCTGTTTTGTGACAGAACCCTCGATGTGTACAAAACCCAGTATTTACAAACAATATTATTTATATATATATATATATATATATATATATATATATATATATATATATATATATATATATATATATATATATATATATATATATATATATACATAATATTGGATAGAATAATAATATAATATACATAGAATACAAGTGTTTAAATTATGGGAAGCCCTCAATCCCTTACCATAAATAACCTTTAGTGGTGGTTGTCGACTCGCCACACTATGGGTTTCAAACCATCACTCACTTAACAAGTGGTGGACGCAGAACCTGTCAACTCATCACCCAAAATATGATTTACAACGACAAATGGTCGAACGTACAAAAATGGAGCGTTGCTCCCCAAAATTGTTCCCAAAACGTGAACTGTTCCAGCAGTTTTTACGATTTGAACTGTTGGAACGATCAAATGGCGTACTTATTATAAAAATGGGACAGTAAGAACACAACCAAATCTGACCTAGGCCAAAATAAGCACTGCAAGCCATAATATATGTCATCTTAGGCTTAATATAATATAGCCTATATCAGCTATATCTTATTCTAGGCCTATAAACAGTTTGGTTTGGTTATCCTTTCTTGTGCCCTCTACGAAATAAATAGTAAAAAGCTTGAACTTTTTGAGTGCAACAGTCCATTTTTGTACGTTTGCCCAATAGTTGGAATAAGTACTATCAGTTCTGGATGACATGTTGATATTTGTATAACCCCCTCACTGTCAGCGTTATAATAATGATGATAATAATTTATAATAATAATTGGTTGAATATTAATCAACAAAATCTCCTAATATAATATACAGGAATATTATTAACAATAATTATATATGAAGGGCACATATATATGTACTTGTGCGTGGAGGAGGCTTCCCACCACGACTACAACGAACGAACAAAATAAAGGACAAGATACCCTTCGGGTCCAACCTGTCCTCTTAAAAAGAACGTCGGTTTTGGCCGTTTGTCCGTATGGCCGAATTTGGACGTAATTTGAAAATTAAAAAAAGAAATGAAAATAAATTTGGATTTTTTTTTCAACAACAGTAAGTTAAGGGTCCTCTGATAGGTTAGGTGGGCAGGAAATTCTCATAAAGTTTCAAAACGTTAATTTAAAGTGTCCTCTTATAACCTCTGCGCGTACGCCGGACAACTCAAATAGAAAACGGAACAGAACGTCACTTTTGTGAGTCGATTTCATTTCAAATTACGTCCAAATTTGGCCATAGTGCGCATATGAGCGAAGAGTGACGTTTTTAAGAGGACGGGTTGTCGGGTGAGCGGGGAAGTGGGTATAGCTGAAAGAATAGCCGGTGAGAGGAAACGTCCAAGTCGGAGAGACAGAGTCAGGGGCTAAACCCAGGCTACAAAGGTTATCTACAGCGTTAAATGTAGTCTCGCCGAGCGCCTGGACGACACGTGTGGCGGTACAGTCGTCCTTGAAGCGCAGGCGAGCTGACTAGTGTCAAGGGATAGGCGGCGTCTTTGTCTCTATCCTCACCTATTTATTACCACATGGTCATCCTTGTGTATATATTTTCCGTTGGGCATCGCTGTACTCCTTCCAGGATATACACACTGGCTAGCTATATATCTATTTTGGTAATTACCTACGTGTATAGGATGAGAGCTAGGCTCGTGCTGTCCCGAATTTTATAATATATTGTTGGGGGACAGGAAGCCTGTAGTTATATTTTAGGCTTGTATCGAGGTCCACACATTCCCTGCCAAGACTGAAGTATAGACCCTCCCCAGGATGCAACCTAACAGAAGAGACATAACTCTCGGGTACCTACTTGCTGCCAGGTGAACAGTGGCATTTGGTGAAAGAAAACGTGCCCAACACTGTCCCGCCCGGGAATCCAACCCAGGATCCCCGACTGAGTCGAAAACAAAGCCAACTGTGCTAAGAGACCTAATGTATGCTAATTCTAATATGTACGTTAGAGAGTGTTCACTTACATTCTATTTCTTCTGAGTTGAATCAAGAATAATGAGGTTAAAGCAATAACGTAAGGACCGGGAATGGTTTAACTCTCGATCGACTAATCTCCCGTTTTAACAGTTATTTGTCAATGGGTAAAGATGGAATATACTTTAGTCACGTTAACTATTATGTCAGCTAACGTAATTTTGTCTTCCTGGCGGACCACCGATATTTTGGAGAATATTCAGAAAATATCTTATTAAAGCCTAGATTGTGTTTGGTATATATATAATTTTTCTTGATCAAATTATATTTTAAACATACACAACTAATAGGCTGTATGTCTGTCTATGGTGCCATGTTCTATTTCTATTGACAAAATATCCCAGTTATGTTCCTCTGATAGGCTATAGCGAAATTAGCCAATCCTGTTGGGAAAGTTGCCTCATTGCGTGACGCAAAAAGCAGGTAATACAATAACAACATTTTCTCTTAAATAAATTGCTAGATCACTCGGCTTAAATCTTTTAATGATCAATAATACCTTCAGAATCAATACTGCTTTTTCTAAATAATGTTTTTCGTATTAACATTTATCTCGTTTTTAACTAAATATAATAATATTGACTAAATAACACATGCATTATATTTCATTAAAATATATTCTAATAAAATTTGTATCCTAGGTAATTAAAAATGTATATTACAAAAATTCCTTTAACGTTTAATACATAGGCGTATTTTTTATTTAATGGTTTAGCATTTGTATTTAGTTTGAAAGTCATTACAATTTAGTTATTCAAGGTAATTCGCATCTGGTGTGCAAAGGAGTCATTTACATGCTTTTACAGAATGCAATCTCATCTAGCTTGTAAAAGTCATGTTATTACAGTTCAGTTTGTCTTCTACATGACATTATAGTTCAGTTTGACTTCTACATGGCGTCTCAGCCGTATAATAAACGTAGAGAAACATCTCAAAGGTTCAGGTCTCGGACTAACAGAGTATCTAGTTCAAGGCTGAAAAAACAAACTATCGCTCAGCAGAATAATAAATAACTGATTTAAATAATTAGACCATTGAAATAATGTAATTCTCACTACATAGACTGTGAACAACTACACTTAGTATGTCGTTAATACGTCCGTTATTAATGACGTTATACGACGTTAATGACATACTATTAATATGTCGTTAATTAACGACATATGTTTAGTATGTCGTTAATACAGATGGATTAACATTTTTCATTTATTGGAAATTCGCGTAAAATTCATCATATACAAATGATGATCAGTTTCACAAATTGTCTATGCAATTGTTCTCCTTATGTCGAGCACTACAATCTCACTGTAGTAGAGCAATTAGAAATTTAATTAAAGTTTTTTTAAACAATAGTATTTGATTTCTGTTCTTCACATTTCACATATAGTTTTTATCACATGATGGATGTAAGTATGCAGACGAGGAGTCTGCATACTTCGACTTGAGAATGGTCCAGGACGGACCGAAACGTCGTCGTCCCTTCACTTTCTAGTGAAGGGACGACGTTCCTCTAGTCTGGTCAACATGGGTGTAAGTCACTGTGTATTACGTCACTGGTCAATACACTTCCGTAACAACACTTGCTTCACTATGAATCTGAGTTACACCAATGACATAAGTCATTCTGTTATTACACTTGTGTTCAAAGCACACATTCATCTCACTTTATTCATTTTATTTTCGAAATTATACTCCTCATATGAGTAAATGAAAAGTTATCTATAATAGGTTCTCTGTATATATACATTTACTGTATATATAATATATATCTAAAATATTTGTTTGCACTTGTTGTTGACTTATCTTTCATGAAAGTCTTCCTCGACAACTTCACTCACAGGAGCATAACATGATAGCATTACGTATACCGGAAAACTCCACCACAGACGGCAAATTATTTTTGCTTTTCAAGTACGAACTACTTACATTATCACACTTTAACTCCAGCAGAAGGATCCCGCTGGTCGTTTATGGCACCAGAAAACCTGCAGGTAGTGGACTCGGGTCCAGTAACAGGTCTGAGGTCGTCCTCGACCGGGACGGCAGAGACCTTTTTCGTAAAGATCACTAAGCCGGCGTTCAAGCTGTACCGTGTCATTCATGCATATCAAGACTCGATCACCAAAAATCTCTTACTTCGCTTGTTCAATAAATCACTTTACGATACCAGCGGGAATGAATACTGTTGGTACGGAATCAGTCCTAAGTATACATCAAAACCTTCACGATTCCTTTCTCGTAGAGATCATGACACAAGTGGGGAATGTTGACCCTCAGTCCAGGGTCGAGACTGAGGCTCATTCCCCAGGAGAAGTGCTACAGCTTCAGTTTCAGACATGGGTGAGAGGTATGAGAAAGACTCCATGCTATCTTGGAAGACCCCAGAGTCTGACGCGCACAGGAAAGTAACAAAGTCTGGATCTGACGTCGTATGAACAAGGGATTGCTGAGTCTTGCCCTGACTTCCAGGACCTAGGTCTGGCTGCGACTCCTGGAGATTGGAGGCGTCCTGCAGGATGCTTGAGAGGACCCACGAGCAGGTGTCCTGATGGGCATTACCGTCCAGGATGTCCTGGAGAGATCTGATGTACGCGGAGGCCAGCCTCAACGTGGTAATCTTAGTCATCTCAGAAGCGGCTCGTCGACTACACACCCACGACGGCAGTACGCCTCGCAGACTCTCGAAAGCGGTGTTAATTTGCCGCATGCGGTACCTCTCCCGGGCATTAGCGGTCTTCCTGCGGTACCTGGAGAGTGGCGGCGGCCGCTGCTTGTGTCGCAGGGTGTCCTGAAGACTCCACTCACTGTCACACCGACGCCGGGGGAGGAGAGTTCGAGGTCGCAGCTGGTACTTCACTCCGGAACTACACGCTGTGTTGGTACTTTCTGTGTTGTTCTGATTGTTATTATTATTGTTGTTATCATCCACTGCACCACCCCCGCCCTCTTGAGTGCCCACTTGTTTCTCTATTTTGGCCATCTTCATTGACAGATATCTTTCTAGTGTTATAATGTCCGCGAAGAACAACTGGGCACTAGGCTATATAACTGCGCATCACTTCCTATAGACCGTTATAGCACCACTGTGTTAGTAGCCTAAGCCTTATCTTCCAGGAGGCCTGCAAGATTAAAAAAAAAAGGTATCGTGAATAAATGTGAATGAAATCTGACAATGCACACGAATGAATTTCTTAATTCCGTAATTAAACGAAACAAAATATCCTTTTTTTCTACTCTGATACATACATTACAAACACCCTGTGAGTGCATATCAAACAAATTTTAGTAGCAGGAACAAATCTAGGAAGGCGACTCACGTGTCTGTATCGAGTGTACGCGAGTGAGGGAGACGGAGAGGAGCAGCGCAACACGTATCACCTCGACGAAGGACGCCAGCCCACTGAGCTCTGGGTACCCTCCCACCCTGAAAGCCAATACCCACCACCCAGGCCACCGCGCCATATATGGTGTATAATTTTCATTTTTTTGGACCGTCATATTATTGTTTTAAACTTTAGATTTTGACTCATTACGCGTGTTTCAAGCTTGGTACAACCCGTTTATGTAAGAAGCTTAGTCCCTGAAGTCGTACAGACAAGGATAAACGTGTCTATATTCACAGATTTGACCTGAAAACGCAAGAGGTCATCTCACTCCGACTCTCCACGGATGAAAGTTACGTACATGTAAAGCGACTGACCACGTAGTATCGTGGTACTCTTTCCTTCGTTTTAATACATATTCCCTTGAAATATTAGTTGTGCTTTTGAACCCGTTGTTACGTGCATGTGTCTTAAGTGTGTGTGACTGCCCTGTCCGCGTGACCAATGGTGGTGATCTTAAGTCACAAGTCTGGATTTTATTTCAATAATATATTGACTTTCCACCTGTTCTTCCCTTGGAGATATGTTCTTATTTGTTATTGTTGAGTTGAGGGTTAAGTAGGCTAGCTCACATCTGGTTCGTCACAGTAGCGTGCGTGACGGTGAGCTCTATGTTCGTCACAGTAGCGTGTGTGACGGTGAGCTCTATGTTCGTCACAGTAGCGTGTGTGATGGTGAGCTCTATGTTCGTCACAGTAGTGTGTGTGACGGTGAGCTCTATGTTCGTCACAGTAGGGTGTGTGATGGTGAGCTCTATGTTCGTGACAGTAGCGTGTGTGACGGTGAGCTCTATGTTCGTCACAGTAGTGTGTGTGACGGTGAACTCTATGTTCGTCACAGTAGCGTGTGTGACGGTGAGCTCTATGTTCGTCACAGTAGCGTGTGTGACGGTGAGCTCTATGTTCGTCACAGTAGCGTGTGTGACGGTGAGCTCTATGTTCGTCACAGTAGGGTGTGTGACGGTGAACTCTGTTCGTCACAGTAGCGTGTGTGACGGTGAACTCTATGTTCGTCACAGTAGTGTGTGTGACGGTGAGCTCTATGTTCGTCACAGTAGCGTGTGTGACGGTGAGCTCTATGTTCGTCACAGTAGTGTGTGTGACGGTGAGCTCTATGTTCGTCACAGTAGCGTGTGTGACGGTGAGCTCTATGTTCGTCACAGTAGTGTGTGTGACGGTGAGCTCTATGTTCGTCACAGTAGCGTGTGTGACGGTGAGCTCTATGTTCGTCACAGTAGCGTGTGTGACGATGAGCTCTATGTTCGTCACAGTAGTGTGTGTGACGGTGAACTCTATGTTCGTCACAGTAGTGTGTGTGACGGTGAACTCTATGTTCGTCACAGTAGCGTGTGTGACGGTGAACTTCAAGTTTGAAAGTACGCTTTGGAAAATGAACTACAGACTTAATTATCTTGACGAACATGTAACACATAATTACACTAAATTACACTTTTAATTACATAAAAACACTAGGCTAAACCGATCAATAAACCAATGAAATCTTATCCCAAGACCATGTACTGTACTCGTGTACACACAAAAACACATACATTCAGCGAGGAACGTACATACAGACTTACAAGCAAGCATACATATACACACACACACACATGTAGATGCATGGAGGCGGGACCAAAAAGCCAGAGCCCAACCCCCGCAAGCACAATTAGGTGAGTACAATTAGGTGAGTACACACATAAATACGCACAAATAAGTATACAAAAATATACATACACACGAGCATACACCTACCCACACACATGGAAACGTATTATATGCATTATAACTTTTATCTTATTCTGAATTTATTTATATACAAGAAGGTACAGTGGATTGTAAAGTATACACGCTGGCGATTGAGTGCTGCATTCTTGCAAAGCCTCAGCACCGCTCCCGTGCCAGGTAAGTCCACTACGGGCTCACCATAGCCCGTGCTACTTGGAACTTGTTCCCAGTAGCTGAATCTATAACAACAAACAACTGCAAAGCCACTAACACGCATAGTGTTACGGGTGGACGCACACACATGCGAGCATATACAAACACATATAAATACACACACACACACACATGTAGATGCACACACACACATGTAGATGCACACACACACATGTAGATGCACACACACACATGTAGATGCACACACACACATGTACATGCACACACACACATGTAGATGCACACACACACATGTAGATGCACACACACACATGTAGATGCACACACACACATGTAGATGCACAGACACACATGTAGATGCACACACACACACATGTAGATGCACACAAACAGTGACACAGATGTGGCAAGAACAAGTGACTACACACTAACACCCATCCCTTGAGCCTTGCTTCATCGCTCCAGTGTCACTGACATGCTTTTTCTTCCAATGTACCGGTGAAAGTGACCATTTAAAGAAGAGCACCTAGAGGGTATAATTTTGCAACCGACGTTCAACAAGATTTTTAAAGGGATATGAAGACTGACAAACTTGACAGAATTCTATAACAAGGTCGTCAAAACACTTCCCATATCTTCTTGAGGTTATCTTGAGATGATTTCGGGGCTTTAGTGTCCCCGCGGCCCGGTCCTCGACCAGGCCTCCACCCCCAGGAAGCATCCCGTGACAGCTGACCAACACCCAGGTACCTATTTTACTGCTAGGTAACAGGGGGCATAGGGTGAAAGAAACTCTGCCCATTGTTTCTCGCCGGCGCCCGGGATCGAACCCGGGACCACAGGATCACAAGTCCAGCGTGCTGTCCGCTCGGCCGACCCATACAAGCTTTTTGGAATCACATTTGTCTAAGTTTCCCATAAAAGCATCTGATTCTTCACAAAATATGGGTGTATAAGAGGGGAAAGAGACGCCTGGAAAACAGCGAAATCACTGATCTGGGAAAAGGAGTACCGAACGAAGTGAAAACAGTTAGGCACAGTTCGAGAGACAGTGTTAAGCTAGAGAAGGATGATAAGCGGAGTTCCCCGAGGCTGGGTCACGGGAATATTATTATTTCCATGTGAATGTTGTTGTTGTTGTTTAAGATTCGCTACCTGGAACAAAAAGTTCCAAGTAGCACGGGCTATGGTGAGCCCATGTCCATGTGAATGACCGATCAGAGGGAGTAAAGTCAGAGGAATAGACTAGACAGACATGGGTGGATGTGAAGAATCTTTTAATGTAGAGAATATTGGACAAGATGACATAGATGGAAGCTGGAGACACAAATGAGTAGAAGAAAAGTAAAGAAATACCCTTACCCTGTACCCATACCCTTACCCTGTACAAATACCCGTACCCTGTACAAATACCCATACCCTGTACAAATACCCGTACCCTGTACAAATACCCATACCCTGTACAAATACCCGTACCCTGTACCCATACCCTGTACAAATACCCATACCCTGTACAAATACCCGTACCCTGTACAAATACCCGTACCCTGTACAAATACCCGTACCCTGTACCCGTACCCTGTACCCGTACCCTGTACCCGTACCCTGTACCCGTACCCTGTACAAATGAACTGGAACATAATGAAAGAAAAATACTCTTGAAAACAACTTTTACCCAAACTTTAAGAGCAGATAAAACAAAGAACTCGAACGTCAAAGATAGACAAAATATGCAGCAATTGCGAACGTCACAGAAGGCGGAGACAGAGAGCTAAACCTCACTTCTCCCCTTCACAGTCAATCTCAGGTAAGAACTATTAGCCAAGCGCACACACATCCTCCCTAACTGTGCTCAGCATCAGTGCCTCACTCTCAGTCACTGTTAGTTATGGTGAGAATGGTGAACAACATTTGCTTGTCTTTCTGATTGCAATATAGTAGTTTTTTTCTGAATTATAGTCACAGTATATTTAAGCGTATAGTGAAGATGAAGACGCGAATGTTTAGAGGTGGGTGATGGATGAGTCAGAGAGAGAGAGAGAGAGAGAGAGAGAGAGAGAGAGAGAGAGAGAGAGAGAGAGAGAGAGAGAGAGAGAGAGAGAGAGAGAGAGAGAGAGAGAGAGAGAGAGAGAGAGAGGGAGGGGGGGAGAGAGAGAGAGAGAGAGAGAGAGAGAGAGAGAGAGAGAGAGAGAGAGAGAGAGAGAGAGAGAGAGAGAGAGAGAGAGAGAGAGAGAGAGAGAGAGAGAGAGAGAGAGAGAGAGAGAGAGAGGGAGAGGGAGAGAGAGAGAGAGAGAGAGAGAGAGAGAGAGAGAGAGAGAGAGAGAGAGAGAGAGAGAGAGAGAGAGAGAGAGAGAGAGAGAGAGAGAGAGAGAGAGAGAGAGAGAGAGAGAATGAGTGCCGTCAACACTGGAGGAACCTGTGTGTTGTATTGAGGGTGATGGAGCGTGTACCTGGGGCCCTCGTCCTTCCTGCAGGAGCCCTTTGGTGGGCTCGTTTCCACCGCCGGCGTGATGTGAATGGTTGAGTAGTTAGTGTGTGTGTGCAACCCGTCCTCTTAAAAATAACGTCACTTTTCGCTCGTATGTGCGCTATGGCCAAATTTGGACGTAATTTGAAATGAAAAGTGTGTGTGTACTCACCTAGTTGTGTCTGCGGGGGTTGAGCTCTGGCTCTTTGGTCCCGCCTCTCAACCGTCAATCAACAGGTGTACAGATTCATGAGCCTATCGGGCTCTGTCATATCTACACTTGAAACTGTGTATGGAGTCAGCCTCCACCACATCACCCCCTAATGCATTCCATTTGTCAACCACTCTGACACTAAAAAAGTTCTTTCTAATATCTCTGTGGCTCATTTGGGCACTCAGTTTCCACCTGTGTCCCCTTGTGCGTGTTCCCCTTGTGTTAAATAGACTGTCTTTATCTACCCTATCAATCCCCTTCAGAATCTTGAATGTGGTGATCATGTCCCCCCTAACTCTTCTGTCTTCCAGCGAAGTGAGGTTTAATTCCCGTAGTCTCTCCTCGTAGCTCATACCTCTCAGCTCGGGTACTAGTCTGGTGGCAAACCTTTGAACCTTTTCCAGTTTAGTCTTATCCTTGACTAGATATGGACTCCATGCTGGGGCTGCATACTCCAGGATTGGCCTGACATATGTGGTATACAAAGTTCTGAATGATTCTTTACACAAGTTTCTGAATGCCGTTCGTATGTTGGCCAGCCTGGCATATGCCGCTGATGTTATCCGCTTGATATGTGCTGCAGGAGACAGGTCTGGCGTGATATCAACCCCCAAGTCTTTTTCCTTCTCTGACTCCTGAAGAATTTCCTCTCCCAGATGATACCTTGTATCTGGCCTCCTGCTCCCTACACCTATCTTCATTACATTACATTTGGTTGGGTTAAACTCTAACAACCATTTGTTCGACCATTCCTTCAGCTTGTCTAGGTCTTCTTGAAGCCTCAAACAGTCCTCTTCTGTTTTAATCCTTCTCATAATTTTAGCATCGTCCGCAAACATTGAGAGAAATGAATCGATACCCTCCGGGAGATCATTTACATATATCAGAAACAAGATAGGACCGAGTACAGAGCCCTGTGGGACTCCACTGGTGACTTCACGCCAATCGGAGGTCTCACCCCTCACCGTAACTCTCTGCTTCCTATTGCTTAGATACTCCCTTATCCACTGGAGCACCTTACCAGCTACACCTGCCTGTCTCTCCAGCTTATGTACCAGCCTCTTATGCGGTACTGTGTCAAAGGCTTTCCGACAATCCAAGAAAATGCAGTCCGCCCAGCCCTCTCTTTCTTGCTTAATCTGTGTCACCTGATCGTAGAATTCTATCAAGCCTGTAAGGCAAGATTTACCCTCCCTGAATCCATGTTGGCGATTTGTCACGAAGTCCCTTCTCTCCAGATGTGTTACCAGGTTTTTTCTCACGATCTTCTCCATCACCTTGCATGGTATACAAGTCAAGGACACTGGCCTGTAGTTCAGTGCCTCTTGTCTGTCGCCCTTTTTGTATATTGGGACCACATTCGCCGTCTTCCATATTTCTGGTAGGTCTCCCGTCTCTAGTGTGTGTGTGTGTGTGTGTGTGTGTGTGTGTGTGTGTGTGTGTGTGTGTGTGTGTGTGTGTGTACTCGACTAGTTTTACTCACCTAGTTGTGCTTGCGGGGGTTGAGCTCAAGCTCTTTGGTCCCGCCTCTCAACTGTCAATTAACTGGTGGTATAGATTCCTGAGCCTACTGGGCTCTATCATATCTACACTTAAAACTGTGTATGAGTCAGCCTCCACCACATCGCTGCCTAATGCATTCCATCTGTTATCTACTCTGACACTTAAAAAGTTCTTTCTGACGTCCCTGTGGCTCATTTGGGAACTCAGTTTCCACCTGTGTTCCCTTGTTCGCGTACCACAAGTGTTAAACAGTTCTGTGTGTGTGTGTGTGTGTGTGTGTGTGTGTGTGTGTGTGTGTGTGTGTGTGTGTGTGTGTGTGTGTGTGTGTGTGTGTGTGTGTGTGTCGATCTATACACCACACACTGGAAGAGACCACTGAAGCATAAAATCTAAAATAAGACAGAACTCTTAGAGGGTTTCTCTCCTTAGGTAAGTATTGACCGACCTCTTCAAGGAAGAGGGATTGAGGGAAAGACACGCGGGCAAAGAACGAGCCAGAAAATTGTGGGTGAGAAATAATAAGAAGCTGAAGCGAACCATTCTATAACTTTGCACTACAATAATTATGGCCGTACTAGAGAAATTATACCATAAAATACCATCATCGAGTAATGGAAACCTGTAGATTTATCCACGTTCATGAAGGACAAAGATGCAAAACACAGCAATTCTCAAGCTCCCAGGTGGACGTTTACTGCTAGGTGAAGCGAGACGTGAAGAGAGGAATGGGCTAGAGCTAGTGGAATGGGCTGCAGCTAGTGGAATGGGCTACCACTAGTGGAATGGGCTGCAGCTAGTGGAATGGGCTACCACTAGTGGAATGGGCTGCAGCTAGTGGAATGGGGTGCTGCTAGTGGAATGGGGTGCTGCTAGTGGAATGGGGTGCTGCTAGTGGAATGGGCTACAGCAAGAGATTGCCGAGGCGATCTCAATAAGCAACTTAAAACGATGTACCAGGAAAAAAAATTGGAATAAAATTTATCGTGCTCGATGACCAGGCTTTGTGAAGTGAATACATCTAGGTGAGTGTACACACACACACACACACACACACACACACACACACACACACACACACACACACACACACACACACACACACACACACGCACTAGGGAACACAGGTGGAAACTGAGTGCCCAAATGAGCCACAGAGATATTAGAAAGAACTTTTTTAGTGTCAGAGTAGATGACAAATGGAATGTATTAGGAAGTGATGTGGTGGAGGCTGACTCCATACACAGCTTCAAGTGTAGATATGATAAAGCCCAATAGGCTTAGGAACCTGAACTCCTGTTGATTGACGGTTGAGAGGCGGGACCAAAGAGCCAGAGCTCAACCCCCGCAAGCACAAATAGGTGAGTACACACACACACACCTAGGGGGCCTGGTAGCCTGGTGGATAGCGCGCAGGACTCGTAATTCTGTGGCGCGGGTTCGATTCCTGCACCAGGCAGAAGGAGAACCACGGTAGGAACAAGCTTGGAGGAAGGGGGAGGGAAAGGAACCTTAGTTTAAGGATACAATTGAACACATGCGGAGTGAATTCAGGGAAGTATTGAGGGAAGTATTGAGGGTTATGAAGGAGACAGTATCAAACCTGCAGGATGAGCTGAAGGCAGCAAAGGATGAATTAAAAAGCCTGAAAGAAAATCCTACCCAGTACCAGATGCAAACCATCCCGCAAGGAGATGGTAATTTGCCTGTTAAGGGGAATCTTACAATACAACCCTCATTTGCAGGATTGTTTAAAAAGAACCTTGAAGCTAGGTCTGCAGTAAGGGAAGTTACCATGGAAGTGCCTTCTTCTCAGGAAGTTGCTAGATGTACTAGCCGGCTGACTGAGAGAAAAAGAGCAGTAGCAGTAGCAGGCATTAAGGAGCAAACAGGGACCAGCCCAAAGGAGCGGAGAGACAAGGACAAAAACATAGGTACACGCACACAACTGTGCTGGAAACTGAGTACCCAAATAAGCCACAGAGATATTAGAAAGAAATTGTTCAGTGTCAGAGTATATGACAAATGGAATACATTAGGCAGTGACGTGGTGGAGGCTGACTCCATACACAGTTTCAAATGTAAATATGATAGAGCCCAGTAGGCTCAGGAATCTGTACATCAGTTGATTGACAGTTGAGAGGCGGGACCAAAGAGCTAAACCCCCGAAAGCACAACTAGGTGAATACACACACACACACACACGTGTCGGGTGGGTGGTGGTTGAGTGGACAGCGCTCTAGACTCGTGGACCTAGGAACCGGGGTTCGATCCCCCGGCAAAGCCGGAAAAACAAATGGGCAGCGTTTCCTTTACCCTGATGCTCCTGTTACCTAGCAATAAATAGGTAATAAATAGGTACCTGGGAGTTAGACAGCTGCTACGGGCTGCTTCCTGGGGTGTGTGTCTGTGTGTGTGAAAAAAAATAGTAAGTAGTTGTAACAGTTGATTGATTGACAGTTGAAAGGCGGGCTGAAAAAGCAGAGCTCAACCCCCGCAAGCATAACTAGGTGTTTACAACTAGGTGAATACACACACACACACACACACACAACATACACAATTAGTCAAACGATAGTATTGTATTGCTTCTACGACAGCATTGTCTTGCTGACACGTATAGGAATAAAGTGAGAAACAATACAAACAAAATCTTGCAACTTTGCATGCTCACGAGTCTCCTGACACCAGACAAAACAAAACCCTGTAATTATGCATGTTTTCCCTCTTCACTTGTTTTGTATTCCATTGAAAAATAAAATTCCGCTCCGACAACTTCATAAAGAAAACAATACAGAGGTTCGGTGTACGATGATGTACACCTGCGTGCTGCTGCCTGTTGTACGATGATAAACAACGCATTGCCGCTGCCAGAAGTACAACAATAATATTCAACACAGCATCATTGCCAAAGTACGATGATATACAAAACACCGCTGGTAGAGTACCATAAAAAGCTGTACATTGCCATAGCTGCGCAGACAATGATTTAAAACTCAGTACCGATGTCTGGTTGGCAATGATATACAACATAATGGCCGTGCCTGACGTACGATGATACCCAGACACCGCTAGGTGAGGTACGATGATGTACGACATAAGACCGGTGGCGAGTGTCCAATCAAATGTCTCCCATATTTTTATGCAAGGCCGCTCTTCGTTTTTTGTTTACACCTCCTGCAGCTACAACTAATACAAATGGCACACATTTTTTACCACAACATAGTTTACTACGAGGTGAGCACAAACGCTACACTCAGAGTTCACACTAACGTGATGCTCCCGGACGCAGGTTCGAATCCTCGTCACGGCCCTTGTAGATTTGTTCAAGCACAAACGCTTTGGTACCAACTTAAAACACCTCTATTATTGGCGAATTTTTCTTATAGCATTTTCCATTGGTGTTTTTTATTTAGTACGGTAGATATAAAAGTTTCTCTCTGTTTAAATAAAAAGTTTTTGGCGTTCTCAAAAGAATATGGTGACCGGCCATTGGTTTGGTGTTGGGTTAAAAGGTCTATCAACTGTGGGAGAGTTGTTGAGGCCACCATAATGGCTCACTGACCAACCAGCGAGTATAGTTTAGTCTTGAACCTAGTCCAGGAATACAGTAAACTTTCAGTTTATATCCACTGAGAAGACTTACACACCTTTCGGTGTGTGTGTGTGTGTGTGTGTGTGTGTGTGTGTGTGTGTGTGTGTGTGTGTGTGTGTGTGTGTGTGTGTGTGCGCGCGCGCGTGTGTGTATGTATGGGTGTGTGTGTGTGTGTGTGTGTGTATATTTACTTGTTATATATATTTCAAGTAACACTGGACAAGTCACAAAGGTCCTGTCCAGCGAGCTTAACATCTGGTTCTTGGATGATGGTACCCTAGCTGGTTCCCAAGACTCCCTCCTGGAGGACATGAGAAAAATCCAGGATCAAGGTGCAGTTTTAGGCCTCACCCTGAACCCTTCTAAGTGTGGAAATAATATGTTCCAACCAGGGCATCGTAGAGAGAATGGAGGGTGTTCTGCCAAATATCCATAAAACTAAACCTGAATACAGCACATTCCTAGGAGCTCCCCTGGGGTTGAAAGCCATCGATGAGTTCCTTCATAAGAAAATTGCATGGTACTGTGTACGTTTAGGGGTGATCCTAGACGGCATGGGTTCGAATCCTGGTCGGGTCAAAGAGTTCTTAGTGATATATATTATATTATATATATATATATATATATATATATATATATATATTTAGGCGAAGGTTGATTAGGTGTTTAGGTTCGGTTGGCGATAATTTGTATTTAGAGTTCGTGGGTACTTTAAAGTAGATTTATTGTGTCGCGATTTGAGCAGAGGTCGCCAGTGACTGGTCGAGAATTGGTAAGACGTCATCAGTTGTGAGTTATATGTTAACCATTTGTCACTCATAAACAGGAGGTTTGGCGGCTGGATTAATGAGCATCTGGCCTTTGTTGATGAGAACAGGCTGATTTCTTCCCATCGAAAAAGTTCAGTAATTGTAATACGCACAGTTTATATACACAGAGAAACATAATACCTGTCCTCATGTCGGGCCAGTTCAATAATAGTAATTTTCCCTTCACCCCTACATCTCCCAGTCTCTCCCTCATGTGGCCACACCATGGGGAAAAAGGCCATGGTATGGCCAAGTCCCATGGTGTGGCCAGGTCCCATGGTGTGGCCCAGGCCCCATAGTGTGGCCAGGCCCCATGGTGTGGCCAGGTCCCATAGTGTGGCCAGGTCCCATAGTGTGGCCAGGTCCCATGGTGTGGCCACATCTAAGACACCAGCACACGTCTCTATACCCGGAAGCGATCGTATAAATGGTAATGAACTGATGCATCGCAGATACAGACTGAATTATGTGCCTTCTATTCGTTGATAATAAATTTTGTTTTTAATTCCACTGACACAGAGATTCAGTCAAATTCATACATTTACTGTCTTGGCTCGCTCGTTATAATCGTTAATCTTGAAGTAACAAGACAGTTCTTTGTATATTTTTCTTATTAATAAGGTTAATTTTGTGTTTTCCTGCAACACAAAATCTTTCATTTTCCAGGACATTACTCTTCACTCTTGCACGAACCAGAGATCTCATCACTCTATTTTAACGTAGCTACGGGCTCACCTTAGCCCGTGCTATTGGAACTTTTTGTTCCAGGTAGCGAATCTTTAACAACATTTAACATCAGCAGTTCCTATACTTCGACTAACCTTACACATACTTGAATCGCCTAATGTGTATAACGTCAGCCTAACCTATATTATCCTAAATTAACCTAACATTACCTAGTCTAACTTTGCTTAAGCAACCTAGCGTTACAACCCGAGCCTATTTAATGAACAAATCTACAAGGGCCGTGACGAAGATTCGAACCTACGTCCGAGATCATCCCAGACGCTGTCTTAATCAACTGAGCTACGACATGGTCAAAAAGAACCGAAACCAGACGTTCAGTAAAACTTCTGGTTTCAACTCTTTTGACCATGTTGTAGCTCAGTCGATTAAGGCAGCGTCTGGGATGATCTCAGACGTAGGTTCGAATCCTCGTCACGGCCCTTGTGGATTTGTTCATTTGATGCATCACGTTATTGTGATTTCTGTGTGTAAAGTCTATTTAACCAAACCGAGACTAATCTAACCAACCTTAGCCTAACCTTGAATAGAATCCAAACTGCGAATGACGCGACGCTGATATATTTTAGGAGACGCTAATTAGTCAATAATTCCTGACCTTGCCACTGGAATATCAACAATTGATTGATGATTGATAAAGATTAAGCCAGCCAAGAGGTGGCACGGGCATGAATAGCCCGTAAGTGGTGGCCCTTTTGAGCCATTACCAGTATCAAGAGCTGATACTGGAGATCTGTGGAGGCGCGACTGCACCCTGCGTGACGGGAGATGTCTCCCGTGGAATATCAACAATTAAAGCTGATCCATTACACAAGAGAAACTGCACGCAACATGTCGTTAAACCCAACCGAATAATCACTATACCGTTCATTCACCCCTGAATACATTTTCCGTTTTCCCACCATCGTGTTTAGAAGAAAGGACATATTGACAAGGGAATATGTGTTGACTACGACAACCATTCTCGTTTTCTATTGGCTTAATTATAATGAATTCTTCCACACACGAAATTTAAAGAGTACGAATGTAATAAATTTGTCCCAATTTAGCCTACTGGATTCCTTCAGATGATGCGGAAAGCTCAGTTACACCGAGAATATCACAGACGTGAAACAACTTATGAAATTAAACAAACGGAATATTTCTGTTTGTATAGGTCAATATGAGCAGGAAGAAAGTTTCATGGTACACTGTGTTATTTCTCTGTGCACGCTAGACCAGTGGACAGAGTGGTGGCCGAGTGCTTCACGGAGCTCAGAGTGTTGACACGGCATTGTGTTATCGAAGGTCGAGTCTCTACGCTCAGGACAAACACCGCGTGAAGAAGGGCAGAGAGAAGAGATGGAAAGAGAAATGGAACGGAGAGAAGATAAGGTAATTACGAGGAAAAAACACCAAGCCAACCAAACACTCTGGCACTTAGAATGGATATGATAAGATGCAATATGGGGATGGACTGAAGAAAATGGTAAAAATGAATCTTTTCGGGGTTTTCTTCACATGGAAAGAAATTTGAAACTAAAATAATTCTCCAATGTTCATTTGAAGTTCACTAAGTACAATTTTGCATCCATACAATAAAATTGAAATGGAAATAAGCTTATTGAGGTATATAAACTCAAAGAGTGTAACAGATTAAGGGCTTGGGCATAGATATTTCATGGAATCACCTCACTATGTGGGGCCACGTGAGCAACACGAATGCGAACAAGTTTGAATGGTCCCCAAGTTTACCACCAAGTGCTGTCGGGATGTTGGGAAAATAGCATCGCCTACCAATGTCTTTTGAACAGTCACGGTGGTCGAGTGGTTAAGGAACCAGGTACACCATGTGCTTAATGCTCCTGGCTGTCTGGGTTCGAATCCTTCTGGGGTGTGGAGTTTTGAGTTATATATATATATATATATATATATATATATATATATATATATATATATATATATATATATATATATATATATATATATATATATATATATATATATATATATATAAATTGTAATTGTCGGTAAATCTTTCAACTAGATCTTTCTCGTTATAGTCTGTTTATGAGTATTATGGGATCTTTAATGCTGCAATGCTGTTCATACTGGGAGCCGGTCGGCCGAGCGGACAGCACACTGGACTTGTGATCCTGTGGTCCCGGGTTCGATCCCGGGCGTCGGCTAGAAACAATGGGCAAAGTTTCTTTCACCCTATGCCCCTGTTACCTAGCAGTAAAATAGGTACCTGGGTGTTAGTCAGCTGTCACGGGCTGCTTCCTGGGGGTGGAAGACTGGTCGAGGACCGGGCCGCGCGGACACTAAAGCCCCGAAATCATCTCAAGATAACCTCAAGATATACTTTGCCAGGTGCATTGGAAGAAATGGCGTCATCTTCCTTATATTTTGTAGCGTTGGGTCTGACAGTACCAAAGTGGCCTATAAATATATAAAAATTACGTAGGGGAAAATTTCAGGTAATTTTGTGTTTTAAGACTTTTCTCCATATTTGTGAGCTGTAGAAAAGAAATCCCTGTAACAAAGTTATATCGGTGGGATATATTCTTTAATGTTGATTTTTTTTCATCAGTGGCAATCCACCTTCCTTTAGATGACGTCTTCCACATATCCATAAGTTTATTCGCAGTTTACTAAAACCTGTCTCACTCTACTGCGCTTTTCAACAACCTGCTTCCAACTGGAGCTGTGTGAAAGAGGTCGGGATTAGCGTAGGAATCAACAACCCCGGTCGGGCGGTCACTATTTGTCCACATTCCTACATTCTTCTCCATAGTGTAGACTGCTGTGTGGAAGCCGCCTCTCCTTCCAGAGACTGTTACATCCAGTTATGCAAGTCCCAGTTGTGTCTGGGTACAAGTGACAGGATGAACCCAGCGGGTTTTCTTCCAATTGCGGAGTGTTGTACATGCTGCTATGGCGGTGTGTCCACTCACAGGATGAGTGGCGCTGCCCAATATTGTCACTATGGCGGTGTGTCCACTCACAGGATGAGTGGCACTGCCCAATACTGTCACTATGGCGGTGTGTCCACTCACAGGATGAGTGGCGCTGCCAAATATTGTCACTATGGCGGTGTGTCCACTCACAGGATGAGTGGCGCTGCCCAATATTGTCACTATGGCGGTGTGTCCACTCATAGGATGAGTGGCGCTGCCCAATATTGTCACTATGGCGGTGTGTCCACTCACAGGATGAGTGGCGCTGCCCAATATTGTCACTATGGCGGTGTGTCCACTCACAGGATGAGTGGCGCTGCCCAATATTGTCACTATTGCGATGTGTCCACTCACAGGATGAGTGGCGCTGCCCAATATTGTCACTATGGCGGTGTGTCCCCTCACAGGATGAGTGGCGCTGCCCAATATTGTCACTATGGCGGTGTGTCCACTCACAGGATGAGTGACGCTGCCCAATACTGTCACTATATCGGTGTGTCCACTCACAGGATGAGTGACGCTGCCCAATACTGTCACTATATCGGTGTGTCCACTCACAGGATGAGTGGCGCTGCCCAATTAACTCGCCCCTTGGGGTAAAATTTAATTTAATCCAAGAACGATAGCCTACCTTCACTCTCAGTTTCATAAAGAACTTTGCTTTAAAGTTTCGATTAGTATATGTCGATTCATATATATGAATCGACATATACTAATCGAAATAATAGTATATGTCGGTTTATACTATTATTGTCTGTTTCTAATTAGGAAACTTACTCGTGTTTATACATGCTGACAAATATCTGTTGAATGGAAACCATTTTTTTATTACCGCCTTATTATTATATAATATTATTATATTAAATATTATTATTTTATTTATTATTTAATTTTTTTATTTATTATTATTTTTATTATTTATTATTTATTTTATTTTTATTTATATTATTTATAATGAGCGCATGAGGCTGTACGAGTCTCTGAAATGTACTCATGCAGACGACGAGTCACAATAACGTGGCTGAAGAGACAATGATCAGACCACACATCAGAAAATGAAGGGACGACGACGTTTCGGTCCGTCCTGGACCATTATGAAGCTGAAACGTCTATGTTACTTCATTTTCAGATGTGTGGTTTGGTCATCATGAACTCATAGATTATCCTACATGAACCCAAGGATTTACTTACACGAACTTATGGATTCCCTGTGCATGAACCCATGGATGATTCCCTGTGCATGGACCCATGGATGATTCCCTGTGCATGGACCCATGGATGATTCCCTGTGCATGGACCCATGGATGATTCCCTGTGCATGGACCCATGGATGATTCCCTGTGCATGGACCCATGGATGATTCCCTGTGCATGGACCCATGGATGATTCCCTGTGCATGAACCCATGGATGATTCCCTGTGCATGGACCCATGGATGATTCCCTGTGCATGGACCCATGGATGATTCCCTGTGTATGGACCAATGGATGATTCCCTGTGCATGGACCCATGGATGATTCCCTGTGCATGGACCCATGGATGATTCCCTGTGCATGGACCCATGGATGATTCCCTGTGCATGGACCCATGGATGATTCCCTGTGCATGGACCCATGGATGATTCCCTGTGCATGGACCCATGGATGATTCCCTGTGCATGAACCCATGGATGATTCCCTGTGCATGAACCCATGGATGATTCCCTGTGCATGGACCCATGGATGATTCCCTGTGCATGAACCCATGGATGATTCCCTGTGCATGGACCCATGGATGATTCCCTGTGCATGAACCCATGAATGATTCCCTGTGCATGAACCCATGGATGATTCCCTGTGCATGGACCCATGGATGATTCCCTGTGCATGGACCCATGGATGATTCCCTGTGCATGAACCCCTGAATGATTCCCTGTGCATGGACCCCTGAATGATTCCCTGTGCATGGACCCCTGAATGATTCCCTGTGCATGGACCCATGAATGATTCCCTGTGCATGGACCCCTGAATGATTCCCTGTGCATGGATCCATGGATGATTCCCTGTGCATGGACCCCTGAATGATTCCCTATGCATGGATCCATGGATGATTCCCTGTGTATGGACCAATGGATGATTCCCTGTGCATGGACCAATGGATTATTCCCTGTGCATGAACCCATGGATGATTCCCTGTGCATGGACCCATGGATGATTCCCTGTGCACGAACCCATGGATGATTCCCTGTGCACGAACCCGTGAATGATTCCCTGTGCACGAACCCGTGAATGATTCCCTGTGCACGAACCCGTGAATGATTCCCTGTGCACGAACCCGTGAATGATTCCCTGTGCACGAACCCGTGAATGATTCCCTGTGCATGGACCAATGAATAACACGGACGACACCTACACACACAGCCCATGAGTCACAACTTGATTTCTACGCTGAAGTTCCTGGTCCAAATACACCGAATCATCCTTAAGAATTTACCAATATTGATCCTGACACTGTCTCAACATCTCACCACTCATTGTACATTATAATGAGCCCTGCACGGAGCTCGACTGCCTGCACCGGCAACCGGCGCTTGCATCCTTGGCGGCCTTACAATCGTCAGGAATTATTGCGTGTTCACTTAGCGCCGAATGTGTTGTGGTGGCCTTTGCCAAACCTTATCGGTGGCCTCATAGAGTGAGAAGATTATTATTCTCTTGGTGATGTGAAGGCGAATAAGGTTGGATACATGTTGGCTTTACGCTGTCTGTCAATACAGACAGAGATACGGAGAGTATATTGACGGAGTTGCCTCGCGAATAAGGGACGGCGACAGGTTCTGTTGGTGTGGTAACAGTAAGTTAAAATTAACAGTATGGCCAGCTTGCTGTGAATGTTTTCTGATGGATGAGCCGGTTTTCTTATTAAACACACAGTTCATACTGAATGATAGACACACAGTCACATACACACTGTTTATATATATATATATATATATATATATATATATATATATATATATATATATATATATATATATATATATATATATATTATTTGACTCATTTGCATTTCCAGCTTCCTGTTATGTCTTCTCGTCCTGCTTTCTCTCACTTTAAAGAGATCGTCTTTGTCCAATTAATGAATTTTCATCTATATTTTGTATGTTGTGATCATGTCCCTCTGTAATTTTGAAAGTTGTGATCATGGTGGAGGCAGACTCCATACACAGTTTTAAATTTAGATATGATAGAGCTCGAGAAGCTCAGGAATCTGTACACCAGTAGATCGAAGGTTGAGAGGCGGGACCAGAGAGCCGACGCTCAACTCCCGCAAGCACAACTAGGCACGCACGCACACACACATTCAAGATTCTCAAGGAAATTGATAGGGTAGATAAAGACAGGATATTTAACACAAGGGGCACACGCACTAGGGGACACAGGTGGAAACTGAGTGCCCAAATGAGCCACAGAGATATTAGAAAGAACTTTTTTAGTGTCAGAGTGGAGGCTGACTTCATACACAGTTTCAAGTGTAGATATGATAGAGCCCAATAGGCTCAGGAACCTGGACACCAGTTGATTGACGGTTAAGAGGCGGGACCAAAGAGCCAAGAGCTCAACCCCCGCAAGCACAACTAGTCGAGTACACACACACACACACACACACACACACACACACACACACACACACACACACACACACACACACACACACACACACACGGATTGCGTGTCACCACAATACAGCCAACAGCAGAACTAGTTTACAGATCCTCCAAGATAAGTGTCCAACAGAATCTTGAATATAAATTTTGCTGATGACCTGAGAATCTCCCGAGCCAGTGGGTCAAGTCCCCTAATAAGAGTCTCCGAAACATGTTGGCCAAAAAAGTCTGAGTTCGTCACCTGTACTAATGAGGACCACACTGAACATTTTGTAAAAAAATAAACATCTTATTATCTCTCTGTACATGTTAACAAATGGTCTTGGAGGGTTTATACGAGAGTGGTGTTACTGTATGACTCTAATGGGTCTTCCTGCCTCGCTCCTCACTGACGTGGGATCACTGTATTCAGTGTACCGCTACATACATATATATATATATATATATATATATATATATATATATATATATATGTATATATATATATATATATATATATATATATATATATATATATATATATATATATATATCACTTTATTTGATTTAAAATTCCATTACACAAAAATGGTTACAACATTGGTTACATGCAGAGTACAAGGCTACTTGTCACAGGTTGAAGAGTTCCTCCAGCTCCTCAGATGGCGGGCAGGAACCATGGCTGCAGTGAGCATTTCCTCTCTGGATCGCCACACTAAGGCGCGGAAAGAGGAAACTGGCGGCTAATTAAAACAACTCTAGTTGTTTTAATTAGCTTAGAACCCAGTTCCTTAAAAAAAACTAGCAGCACTTTTACCCCAGGCACCAAGTGTCTCTGAGGCAATGGGGACAAAATTGTAGTGGTGATCAAAATCTCTGTATTTACGCGACTTGGCTGCTTTCCGGTGATTGGCAGCACCTGCTGCCTGTGCAGCACTAAAGTCAACATAGGTGTTGGCTAAAGTTGAAACGCAAGTGTAGTCCCACACCAACTGTCTACCATTCTTCCAGGGGTTCACCGTGATCGCGTCTGGGAGACCGACAGGCTCATTAGAGTTGCGGGGCATTAGGTAACGGGGCTCTCTCTCTGCTGGACAACCGGGTGTAGTAAGGCTTCTCTTAATAATGTCGTTAACTTCGCCGTGTCTTGCGTGCCATCCTCCTGTCCTGTGGCAGAGAAGGCCATGCCGTCCGTATCTGTCGGCCTCTGCCTCACCGCAAATACACCTGTATTCGTTATGGATTGGGGCAGCGAGGCAGAGAGCCACAGCAATTCGAAGGGCCTACAGTTTGAGATGGGTGCCGGTTGCTGACATTGGGGTTGCTAATAGGAAGTCCCCTGCATGGGGAGCTGCTACAGCTCTAAGTCGGGCAGTGTTATGTGGTGTTGTCGCAGCTTCTAGTAATTTCGCAGCTTCTTGGTCAGCAATGGAGGCGATCCTAGCTGGATTGCTTGTGAGCTTCAGAAAGTGGTGGTTGGGGTGCATTTTGTGGTGCAGACTGTAAACTTGGAATCATGTACCCCTGCCTGTTGAACTAGGTACTCGGGTAGGATTTTCTTCACCAGGTTGTCAGACGCCCCTGAAGAGGACAGGAACGCTAGAACAGCAATTTGTGTTGCTGTGCGAACGCCGAGGTCCCCGAGTCTGGCAGGAAGGGAGGCCTGTTTCCACTGTGAATCGTTGAGGGAAAGGTTGAGGGCTTTTTCTATCATTAATTTCAGCAGGCTGTCGTACTCTTCTAATTTAATATTTTTAAAAGATGGAGAACATCTAAGAAAATAGGTCAGCCTGAGGAGGGACAAGCATCTGGTGATGAGGTAAAGTGCATCATGAGCGTCGATGTCTTCAATCCTCTCGTTCATCCTCTTCAGGTCAGTGATCTTCTTACTAAGGACCCCGTCGATGGTATTCCTTCCAAGACGAGCACCTAGGAGTGTGCTCTCCTCAGGGTTGGTTATATGTATATCAGGCAAAACAGCCTTTATTCGCTCTATTATATATACTTTGTGTTTCACACAAAGTACCCCTATATTATATATATATATATATATATATATATATATATATATATATATATATATATATATATATATATATATATATATATATATATATATATATATATATAATATATATATATAATATATATATATATATATATATATATATATATATATATATATATTATATATATTCTATAATAATAATTCTATAATAATTATGGGTGGCAACATACAACATTTCCTCACATAATGTGGTTGTGGTTCACACGTTGGTGGTGAAGTAAGCTGCTGTCAAGCGTGTAATTATGCAATCATAATCCTCGAAAACACTAACGTAGCTCATAATAAAACTATATATTGTTTTCACGCTTTAATATATTTTCTGGAGTGACTGACGGGTCTCAACACACACACTCTACACCTTGGGTTACCGCCTCGGCACTCTCCCCTGGGTGTACGTGGGAACGTACATACGTACGTACGTGGGAACGTACCCAACACCTTAGGTGTACGTGGACAGGAAAGTTGAACTTCGACTTAGTTCATGTACGTTCATTGCGATAATGAAATACATCTCAAAGGGATAGAGTTGCTTAGGCTATTTCTACCCTCCTTCGAGTTAGTAATTATATTTCATCCACACAAGCTGAACTGAAGGCCATTCTGGCTAGTTTGGAAGAAGTAGTTTAAGACCAAAAAACTGTTTTTCTATTGGTTTATAGCCGAGGAACACTCGATTCATTAACCAGTCAAACTCCAATCTTCACGTCCATAGTTGAGGATTGTCAGAAATGGATGAAATAATGCTAAAAGGTCACAAAGTGAAATTCAAATTCACAAAAATTCACTTTATTGAATGAATTTTAGCCTTGAAACGAATAAAAAGCAGAGTAAGAAATATCAACCACAGACGGAAGTGGCGAGGAGAGGTATTATATATGGCAGGTGTGTGCAGCTGCTTCACGCCAGGTGTGTTACGGGCAGGTGTGTGTGTGTGCTGCTTCACGCCAGGTGTGTTACTGGCAGGTGTGTGTGCTGCTGCTTCACGCCAGGTGTGTTACTGGCAGGTGTGTGTGTGTGCTGCTTCACGCCAGGTGTGTTACTGGCAGGTGTGTACTGTACTCCAGGTGTGATACTGGCAGGCGTGTACTGTACTCCAGGTGTGATACTGGCAGGTGTGTACTGCACTCAAGGTGTGGTACTAACAGGTGTGGGCTAAAACACCACATCACTGGCAAGTCATATTAATCACTAACACCATTGGATATTCATGCAATATTCATAACATTCACTTGAGATGTTAATGTTTGGACGACCACGTGACTCTGGCTCGAGGGATACAATACAATAACCTCCAGATGGACTTCTGAAGATGCAATGTTTCACACATATATATAAATCACAATAACCTGATATATCAAATGAACAAATCCACCAGGGGCCGTGAAGAGGATTCGAACCTACGTCCGGGATGTTCCCAGATGCCCCTTAGCCAGCTGTACCACAACATGGTCAAAAGAATTACAACCTGAAGTGCTACTGTCCTCACTAGGATCCGGGAGCTTCTCCGGCGTCTAAGCTGAGATTTACACAATTCTCCCCATGTACTCGGGTTCTGTCAACCAGAATGGATCACCCGGGCTCATGTGGTAGTACAGTTGACTAAGGCGCATCTGGGAACATCCCGCACGTAGGTTCGAACCCTCATCACTGCCCTTGTGGATATATTCATGCAATGTTTCTTTAAGATTGGTCAACTGTTTAAACTATTTTATGTGACATATAAAGAGTATTAGCGGAGAGTAACGGTGAGCAGCTTCATACTTCGTCCTGTCTTTAAAAGTTACATCAGAATTTCTTCGGCGCGTCAGCACTAACAGTAGATAACACAGCCCCTTGTTTGGGAGGCTTCAGGTCTATAAAGGGATGGTTTTCCAGCTTACTAAACGTTGACTATGGCGCGTATCGTGAATTTTCTTAGTAACACGGCTTATGTGGCAACACTTGTTTTATTCATCGCCTGAGTCATCATTGAGTTGTAGAGTTACTAAACAAGGTATGAGAAAGGCTGAAGAGTCGGTCTTGAAGAACGATGATGGGTACAAGGGGGGGGAGGGGACGTGTGTGTGTACAGCTTCAGGGTTTGAGAGGATCTGAACCACTAGCATACCTGGAACCTCACCTGGCTGACCTCTTCTGTGTGTCACTGGTTTGACCCAACCAACCTGCTCTCGCACAAGACAGCACATATATGACTTATTGCTTATAGTCACTATTTCGCTTATAAATAAGTATGTATGTGACATATTCCAAGCCATATTTTTTTTCAAGGCACTAACTTTTCCTCTCAGTTTTACTAAACATATAATCTCCAGCTGAAACATATTCCAATAACTCACACAACAAATATTAGTGGTATGATGCTTTAACAGTCTCCGTGGTGTAGTGGTAAGACACTCGCCTGGCGTTCCGCGAGCGCTATGTCATGGGTTCGTATCCTGGCCGGGGAGGATTTACTGGGCGCAATTCCTTAACTGTAGCCTCTGTTTAACGCAACAGTAAAATGTGTACTTGGATGAAAAAACGATTCTTCGCGGCAGGGGATCGTATTCCAGGGACCTGCCCGAAACGCTACGCGTACTAGTGGCTGTACAAGAATGTAACAACTCTTGTATATATCTCAAAAAAAAAAAAAAAAAAAAAAAAAAAAAGGCGCTCACATCAAAGCTCATAAGCATACACATTCATATTCAGACGAGGAGTCACAATAACGTGGGCTAAAGTATGTTGACCAGACCACACACTAGAAGGTGAAGGGACGACGACGTTTCGGTCCGTCCTGGACCATTCTCCAGGACAATCGACTTGAGAATGGTCCAGGACGGACCGAAACGTCGTCGTCCCTTCACCTTCTAGTGTGTGGTCTGGTCAACACATTCATATTCATTCATTCAATCTGGTTCTTATCTCCAAGGGGGAAGAGGGTAATCAGATGAAGATATACATTGAAGTTTAGTTTTCAGCATTAAATTTACGAGACAGAGGACACAGAGTTCTCGGGTGGCTGAGGCGGCAAGTTGGCTCCTCTGAACCAATTGTCTTGACATCTTAACTAGTACTAAACATGTCAAGACATTTGGCTAAATCAATAATAACTTTACACACACACTAGGAAATACAACGTTCTGCTTGTTGGATTCTATTGATTTGTATTTACTAAAGGAAACATGAAGTTATGTGAGGGATGAACACAAAATCGTTATCGTTCGTTGCACTAATAAAAATATAATTATTTATCAACATTTCGTACGATAAACACATATATTTTCACATATATTATATATTAAACACATATATTCTCACATATATATTAAACACATATATTCTCACATATATTAAACACATATATATAAACATATATTCTCACACGTACACATACAAACGCATATACACAACCACACACACCAACCCGTTCTCGCAAATTTAATAAGTCAATATTGACTTATTAGTTGCGTGCATAGGTGACATACTAAACATAATAGTTTCCCTTGAAAAGCTTCATAGAAAACACCGACCTTACCTAACCTACTTAGCATGTTAAAATAAGCATCTTACAGCTTCGTAATTACAATTGTTACTTAACCTATTATAGGTATAGGTTAGGTAATAATTGTAATTACGAAGCAATAAGATGCTTATCTTAACATACTAAGTAGGTTAGGTAAGGTCGGTGTTTTCTATGAAGCTTTTCAAGGGAAACTACTATGTTAAGTATGTCACCTGTGCACATATTTAATAAGTCAATATTGACTTATTAAATTTGCGAGAACGGGTTGCACACACACACACACACACAAACCATAGAAGAGAATGTCTGTCTTTTTATCTATCTGTCAGCGGTTAGAGGCTAGACGGAGGGAAAGAGAACGGTAAGGAGAGAGAGTGTGTGTTTGGCGGGTTCAACGCGTAGATAAACATCAATAAAACGAATTAACGTTATGTACCGGACACAAGTCGTCCTTGAGGTTACCTTGAGGTGCTTCCGGGGCTTAGCGTCCCCGCGGCCCGGTCGTCGACCAGGCCTCCTGGTTGCTGGACTGATCAACCAGGCTTTGGACCAAGTTAATGTGAAGGGGTTAATCCTGGAGGTTGGTCCTTCAGCGCCTCTCTTATGACAGACGCGGTGTTTTTACTGCTCTGATTGTCTGGTCCTGAAGAGCCACAGGCAGTGTTGCTTTGTTATGAGGACCACACATGCAGGTGTTCTCGCTCGGGTGGTCAGGTAATGTAGATCATTTATACTTATTATCTGGCCAGCAGGCCAATGTTATCATTACTGTATTATATTTAAATAAGTATTGTAAATATTTATTCGTTTTGAGACAGAGTAATATGCGTTTTGAGAGAGAAAACGGATATATATATATATATATATATATATATATATATATATATATATATATATATATATATATATATATATATATATATATATATATATATGCGGAAAATCCACAGAGAAATATGAAATGAGGTGAACGTTTCGGCTTTGTTAAAGCCTTTGTCAACACCAGACTGACTCAGTCAGTCTGAGCAGACTGAGTCAGGCAGGCAGACTGAGTCAGTCTGGTGTTGACAAAGGCTTTAACAAAGCCGAAACGTTCACCTCATTTCATATTTCTCTGTGGATTTTCCGCATAAAATGATCAGTGTTTTGTGATCGTCAATTGCATATATATATATATATATATATATATATATATATATATATATATATATATATATATATATATATATATATATATATAAATATATATATATATATATATATATATATATATATATATAAAACAATGATCACAAAAACACTGATCCAAGAATGCAGAATAACTACATGTGAAAAATAGAGAATACTTAACGCGTTTTCGGCTAATTCGCCTTTATCAGAGCAAAGTAGAATGAAGATGATCTTCATTCTACTTTGCTCTGATGCAGGCGAATTAAGCCGAAAACACAAAGTATTCATTATTTTTCACATGTGGTTTTTGAGGCGATGGAGGGTCTTCAACTCACTATGTGGTGATTCCGAGACGCCTGCCTTAACTGACTGGGCCACGGTGGTACAAAAGTTGACCAACACAGCACTCTACTGAGTTCTCTAGGAGCTTCAGGAGGGCCCAAGCCGGTGCTATACCAGAATTTTACAGCCAATGCCCCTGTTACCTAGCAGTAAATAGGTACCTGGGAGTTAGTCAGCTGTCACGGGCTGCTTCCTGGGGGTGGAGGCCTGGTCGAGGACCGGGCCGCGGGGACACTAAAAGCCCCGAAATCATCTCAAGATAACCTCAAGATAACCAACCCGACCACACTCTGGCCTACAGTAATGGCGTTCACACTCTTACCTCCACCCAGCCCAACCACTTGGGCTGGACGGTAGAGCGACGGTCTCGCTTCATGCAGATCGGCGTTCAATCCCCGACCGTCCAAGTTGTTGTGGCACCATTCCTTTCCCCCGTCCCATCCCAAATCCTTATCCTGACCCCTCACAGTGCTATATAGTCGTAATGGCTTGGCGCTTTCCCTTGATAATTCCTTCCTTCGTTCCTTCTAACCTCCCCCCACCCCCAGTCAGATCCTAATGAAGTCACAATGACGTGATTTCATATATTACGCCATTGTGATTTCCTTTTACCATGTCGTGGCCTGGTTGTCTAGGGCGTGTGCCTGGGAATACCCTGTGCATAGGTTCGAGTCCTCATCACGGCTCCGAATTACTCAATAATAATAATAATAATAATGATAAAAATAATAATATTAATATTAATAATAATATTATTATTATTATTAATACTAATACAAATAATTTCTACTCAATAGTGCTCAAACAAAAAACCTAAAAGAAAATGTAATTTTTTACACACAACCAGATCATCACTAAAGATTTCCTGACAAACATCACCGAAATAGTCGTCAGATACAATGACAATAGAAGATTAGACATAGGTGATGCACTACATATGCATAACACGGTCTATGGTGATCCCGTAAGCCACCCAAGTATCAACAACCAGCTATACACAGGTACATCCTTAAGACTAAGACAGAATATCCAGCTCACACCTCATCTAAGCCAACATTATCAACTGGGTAATTAATACCTCATTGTAGTTCATCCAACATGGTTACATTACTGCAGTTTCATGTAATTTGCATCTACTGTTGTTTTAGATTCAGCTACTCGGAACAAAAGTTCCAAGTAGCAAGGGCTAGGGTGACCCCGTAGTGGAATTGTTGCATCTACTTTTCCTCTATTTCTAAGTATGTTGTTAGGTCATTTTTACGTTTTTCTATTTTTGTTTATATAAAGTAGCTTGCTTTTTATTTTGTATACCTTTTGCTTGGGTTTAGACTTTTTATATTGTTTTAAGCTAATTTATCCTAATTGTTCTCATTATAGCACCAATAATGACTAATAATCTCCGAATTTTTTTTAAATATATTAAAGATGTATTTTGGCACGGGGGGGGGGGGGGGGTAGACTCAAGAGATCCAACAAGTGCCGCCATAAATTACAGAGTCAGAATCCATATGGGATGGAACGTGCGATTTCCATAGATGCAAATCTAAATGATAAATGTTATGTTAAATTCTAACGATGCAATAGAGCATATCTTCTCCTTTTAAACATCATTCTTCTTGAATCCAAAAACATTACAAAAGATTACAGTAATGATAGTTATGTATGACATCTGGTCAGACGAGAGGAGAGAGTCAGAATTATACAGATCTCTGGTTAATTCATTAATAAAAAAATAAAACACATGAAATCGAATTTCGTGTAGGTTGCCCCTGAGTGAGCTTAAAGAGGCTGGACTGCGGCCTTGATGGTGTATAATCATCCCGCTGCCGAGGAGTTTAATTACAAGTTTCAGTTAAAGCTGTTGGCTTCAATCACTAGGGTCTAATAACACTCGCAGCCTAATTAAGTAGATTCTAAGCAAATTAAATCGTCCGGCCAAGCTTGTTAAGTGGCCATAACAATCGAGATGTATCTAGCACCAGGAATGTTAACGACGCAATAATAATATGTGAACTTAAGTCTCTCTTCCACTCTTTAGAGATTGCTATAAGTATTGAAAATATTTTGCACCTTGCAAAACGAAGTGTGATGTTTTAATTGTTAATCTGTACTGTTATAAGTGTGTGGTTGAGCTGTGTGATTATTGATGGTGTGGCTGTGGTGGTGTGGCTGTGGTGGTGTGGCTGTGGTGGTGTGGCTGTGGTGGTGTGGTCACTGGTGGTGTGGCTGTGGTGGTGTGGCTGTGGTGGTGTGGCTGTGGTGGTGTGGTCACTGGTGGTGTGGCTGTGGTGGTGTCACTGGTGGTGTGGCTGTGGTGGTGTGGTCACTGGTGGTGTGGCTGTGGTGGTGTGGTCACTGGTGGTGTGGCTGTGGTGGTGTTGTCACTGGTGGTGTGGCTGTGGTGGTGTGGTCACTGGTGGTGTGGCTGTGGTGGTGTGGTCACTGGTGGTGTGGCTGTGGTGGTGTGGTCACTGGTGGTGTGGCTGTGGTGGTGTGGTCACTGGTGGTGTGGTCACTGGTGGTGTGGTCACTGGTGATGTGACAAACGTTACTGATGCGTTCATAAAATTCCGTACAATGTTACAAAGAGTATTTAAAATTCCGATGAATATTACAAAATATTTAAAAACATTACTAAAATCTTACATTTATAGATAAATGTATAAAACAGACGAAGAAAACATTACCTTTTCACTTAGATTTTCTTCTTACGTTTAATTTGACATCGGGAAAACAGATTTAATGGTCCATTGGACCTGGAATTATGTATATAATTTTGTTGAGAAAAAATCAAAACTCTGCATAAAAGCTGTACTGTTGTGGTAAAGGCTGTTTTGCACATATTATTTATATACCTCGACTTGCTTTTTCAAACGTTGTGTGGAAGACAAACAAGGGTCTGATACCGTCAAAACAATCTCCATAAAGGACCAGTTCTCACAACGAAACACAACCAACATCGCTTGCCCCCTCACTGACACCCTAACACATCCTCTAAATATTGACCAAATGCTAGTTAATCCAACAGCTGTCCTCTCCGTCTATTATTGTAAACAAAAAACACTACACATGACTGACACCTGATTACGATCTGACTTTTAACTAACAATGCTTCGGTCTCCTTCTATGTTTCAGGTTCTTCTCTCTAAATGATTCACATGCGTACTCTAATTACTAGTATTTGTCAACAGAGCCAAAACCCCTAACCCACCCAAGGCCTAACTATACACAAAACTCTGATATATAATAATATTAATTGATATTTGATAAAATGCCCAATGCTTAAATTTAACCCAGCCAACTTCAGCGCAGTCTAGTACCCCTGCAGGCAGGTTTTAACATACCCACATTGTCATGGTAACGCAGTGAGCCAACCTCCGGAGGGAGGTTGGCAGAGTTGAGGTTGTAGCCTCGTACCTGCATTCACAGGCTTCCCTCCACCTCAGTCTCCCCTTGAAGATGTCAGGCGTAACTCCAAGACAAAAGTGTTGAACAACAATGTACTCGTTCCGTAAACATGGCCTGAAATGTTCACCTACAGGTCGGTGAATTTCACGGTGTCATTTGTACTAACACAAATTTCATTGACCAAGAACCCAAGGATATCTAAGTGAAACTGTTTATTTTGCTTACGAATAATGGAATACATGCTAAGATAGAAGGACAAGGTTGTAACTCGACCTATCAAACTATTATTTTCCTGAAGACAAAAGTATAGATTTACTATGATTACCGTTTACGGTACATAACACGGTGCCTTGGAATTTTAAGAGCTTAATGCATAATGAAATTTTCAACTGAATATTCATGATCATCTCATGAAAACTTTGAATCGAACAGAATAACATGAACGATCACATTGAGGATTTTTTCAAAGTTCCTCACAAGAGGCTTCTAATTGACGTTCAATGTTTTATCACAGGAACATTCCTGAATTGCAAATATAAAGAACGCGAAATATTTGTAGCGTCGCTTTACCTCTGCCATTCTTGAGAATTGTTTGGCTGCCCTTTAGGAAGACTGTTTACTGACCTAAAACTGCCGGCAAAAATTTAACAATGCCGTGCATACTAAACACAGTGCGAGCGAGGCTTTTATCCCTCCTTACTGTTCTTTATAACTGTTTACAATAATTGGGTTAGGCAAGAAATAATTACTGGTTTGGCGCCGTGCTGTCTACCTCTGGAGGGTTGGTAAGGCTACTCACAAGTACTTACTGACCAACCAGCAAGACTTACTGACCAACCAGCAAGACTTACTGACCAACCAGCAAGACTTACTGACCAACCAGCAAGACTTACTGACCAACCAGCAAGACTTACTGACCAACCAGCAAGACTTACTGACCAACCAGCAACACTTACTGACCAACCAGCAAGACTTACTGACCAACCAGCAACACTTACTGACCAACCAGCAAGACTTACTGACCAACCAGCAACACTTACTGACCAACCAGCAAGACTTACTGACCAACCAGCAAGACTTACTGACCAACCAGCAAGACTTACTGACCAACCAGCAACACTTACTGACCAACCAGCAAGACTTACTGACCAACCAGCAACACTTACTGACCAACCAGCAAGACTTACTGACCAACCAGCAACACTTACTGACCAACCAGCAAGACTTACTGACCAACCAGCAAGACTTACTGACCAACCAGCAAGACTTACTGACCAACCAGCAAGACTTACTGACCAACCAGCAAGACTTACTGACCAACCAGCAAGAATGCTTTAGCTCTGCACGTAGCTGCACTCTACTTCTTTGTGTAAATACACCGAGAAACAGAGGACGCCATTCGGGGCATAGATTCCTGTTCAAAAATAATTATCTGCTCATGGAAAGAAATCACAATTTCCTGGCCACCCACCTGTTAATTAATAATATATTTGTAATTAGTTAAATGTTTAATTTGCTTTAAATCGTTACTGTAAAAAGACATCACAACAGTATAATAAAAACAAAGGTAATAAAAACTCCATTGTTTTAAAGTATAATAGTTCCTCAATAGCATTACGTGAAATATAAAAATACTAATAAATTAAATAATACTAATAAATTAAATAATACTAATAAATAAAGAAATGTATAAATTACTCATAATTTCTTTGTAGTAAAGTAATAATATATTACATCCAAATGTATATATATCCTACTTTATTAACCTTTAAGCATTCCAAACTAAATATGATGGAACTGGTTCACCAGGCTGTGTTGAACAGCATCCACAGCTGTTAGTAACCGTGTCGTGAGGGGAGACTATAGAGTGTCGACGAACATTCCCAGAAAAAAACACTCCACTACGGGCTCACCATAGCCCGTGCTACTTGGATCTTTTAGTTCCAGGTAGCGAATCTTTAACAACGAACATTCCCAATTCCCACAAAACCCAGTGATTAGAATAGATTATTACAACCGAGTATGTTATTGTTACTATAATTATTGCTATTTTGTACTTCGATTGTATCCCCCCTGACAATTGCATTATATATGATTATAGAATTATAAATATTCATTTATAATAAAATTGTGTTATTACTGTCATCATGATTAAGGCAGCGTCTGGGATGCTCTCGGACGCAGGTTCGAATCCTCGTCACGGTCCTTGTGGATTTGTTCATTTGATGCATCACGCTATTGTGATTTCTGTGTACTGTCATCATCGTTATTAGTGTGAGGATGATATATGTAAACCATCTGCTGGTATGATAACGCAGCTCTGCTAGTAATAATTATGCGAGACCAAAAACTAGATACTCTTAGAGTTTGAATTTTATACATTTGCACTAAAATACTGAAATAAGAACCACTGTAAACTGTCACTGTAAACTGTTGTTTACAGTGACAATCATGGTGATAAGACTAAGGATTGTTGTGTTGCACAGTACACAGTCGGCCAGAGAATTCACAACTCATCCATTTGTTTAGATAGTACTTTTTGTAACTATTTAGACCGTTGAATATATATTGACGTAAAAAGCAATTAGATAGTAAAATTTGATACTATTCACTTTACAGTCCGAAAAGTATAAAGCTAAAAAACTAACTTAAATATTCCTAGGCCTGGTATAGAACATATATGTACTATATTTGGCCTCAGATAGCGTACATTAGGCCTAGGAAGGTTAGGTTAGGCTATGTAGGCTATGTTTTCTTTGCAATATCAGCACACAAACTTTCCGGTTTTGTCCAAATTCAATAGTACCAAATTCTACTTTATAACTGCTTTTTTGTTATTATAGGTATGATGGTCTACATCATAACCATCAGTACTGCCTAAATATGAGGATGGGCTGTTGTGGTAGAGGGAGATGCTTGTGGTAGAAGGGGGTGCTTGTGGTAGAAAGAGAGAGGCTGAAGTGGTTGTGATTCGAGTATAACTTGGGTATGTCTGGATGTCGAGGATGTGACTAGAGGAACCTCTGCGTGTCTGCAGTAGGCACAAGGGCGCGGTTGAACAGATGAGCAGACCAGAATCAGAATAGTTCACCCCTCCACCGGAGTACTCGTCAGGGTACGCTGACTGAGGCGTTGTGAAGCTGAGCGTGACAAGGCGAGGCTAAGGAGCCGAAGCGTGCCGAGGCAAGGGGGAGCGTGGATAGTCGAGGCGAGGCTACATGATACAATGTTTATCGATGCGTGGTGCGGGAGGGCGAGGCGAGACTACTTGGTCTCGTAGCGGGGAGGGAATAAGCGTAGAGGGAAGACCGTGGTACGGGACTCAACGTGAGCCCACATCACCCTCAGGTGGACGAGGTTCACCCCTCGGGATCAACAACAAGGCCTCGGTAACAGGGATATACCATACTCCAAAAAAGAAAACATTAAAAAGAACATAAACACCGAGATGTAACTCATTTCGCGGTGTTATCTTGAGAGGTTATCTTGAGATGATTTCGGGGCTTTTTAGTGTCCCCGCGGCCCGGTCCTCGACCAGGCCTCCACCCTCAGGAAGCAGCCCGTGACAGCTGACTAACACCCAGGTACCTATTTTACTGCTAGGTAACAGGGGCATAGGGTGAAAGAAACTCTGCCCATTGTTTCTCGCCGGCGCCTAGGATCGAACCCAGGACCACAGGATCACAAGTCCAGCGTGCTGTCCGCTCGGCCGACCGGCTCCCCATGCGTGGTGGGGAGATACACTGAGGATATACTATAGTCGTGGAGTCAATAATACTAAAGTCAAGGAATATAGTATTATTGTTATTTGGTCAGTAAAGAATTAGGGCGGCTTTAAAATATCCTCAAGAGGTTGATAGGCCGTAAATCCAACACCATATCAAACCAAGCAAAATGGCGGAGAACAAGAATCGTGGGAAAATTAAAGCCCCTTGAACTCTATGGAAGGAAATGCGCTGAACTCGGTTTCACTCTCTCCACAAACAAGACTCTCCTACTTTCATCACAAGCGGGGAGAAAATGAAGAACTACAAATTAATGGTGTAACACTTCAATGGGTTGACCACTATCTGTACCTTGGCGTCACTGTCGGCTCTAACAAGGGGAGCAAAGAAGAGCTCAACCAACTCATAGGAACATGCAAAAGTCGACTCAGGGAACTGAAAGCTATGCCCTGGAATGGACATGGAGCCTCTATTGCCGTGCTTAAAATGAAAATGCACAGCCTATGTGCGTTCCGTCATAGACTAGGCCGCACCAGTTTTGTGCACCTACTCCCAAAGCGATATGAAAAACTTGAAAGCATCCAAAATGACACTATGACAATCATTCTTGGAGTTTCAAGAACTGGCAAAAACATTTAATCTACGAGAGGAGTTGTCCCTTCCCAGTGTTAAAACCGGAATTAAGGAACTGAATGCTAAGCTTGCAATTAAGATAACCAGAGATCCCCATTACTGTGATATTGACAAGAAAAAATTGAGTTCTGTGCTACTTTCAGGGGGAAATAGGAGAAGCAAAAAATGGCATCACAGATCAGTCTGCTGCCTCGAAGAACTTCACCTGCTTGAGCAAGCCCGTGAGCTCCTGCCTGTAGAGAGGTTACCTCCCTAGGTGGATGACCCATGCAAGATTATCATCAATGAGATGACAACGAAAAAGTCCAACATGATACCACAAGAAATGAGAC